>NW_010301877.1:1452-22055 GCF_000700745.2 Antrostomus carolinensis
CCAAAGAAAATAAGAGAAGCAGCAGTGAGAGCAAGGAACAATATTTTTCTGGGTGGGTAAATGGCATAAACCCAACAGATCTCAGTGAAGAAAACTAGATAAGAAAGAGAACAAACCTGCTCTGGCTCTGACTTCTCCTATCCAACAGCTCTGAGGTCTGATCTTCACAACTTCCATGACCAAGCACCACCAAGGACCCCAGCTATCAGCCCTAGCTCCACAACACTATACCCTTGGCATTGCATCTTCATAGCTCATCTAGGACATGTGCCAAAAACTAACAGATTTGTGTATATATTGCTGGTGATTAGTACTGTGTAAGATTTAGCACAAACTGATTTTTTAATTAATAATTTTAAAGTTTAAATTTGAACAGATTTGTAAGTCTGCTAAACACTCCCATAACAATAAGTTCTGATTCTCTGATATATTATGAACAAATATATCAGTATTTTTATACATCTCTCTATATACACACACATAACATATTACACATTTATTCAGTCACAACAACAATAACAAAATGGTGATTATTTCAGTGTTTTCTATGAATGAGTTGTATATGTCATATATTGAATTCCCTATTGATATACTGTTAGTCCTTGAAACAGAGCTAAAATAAATGTCTTCAGCACCATAATTATTTGAAATTGTAGATATAATTTATTAAACATACCCATAATAACTTCTTTCTAAAAATTTAGTGAAATATGAAATGTTATGACAGCTGTCAGTCTCCAGACCGTCAAAACATTAGACTATCAACCTTAAAAATAGCTTCAAATGCATAATAGTGCAATTTCTCAAGTATTTCACAAGACAATGAAAGTCAATTTTCTATTATAACTCGTTTTCCAAGATCCAATTACACACACAAAAAAAATATCTTTAATAGGCCATAGAAGGCAGACTCTGACCATTTTGAAATAAGATATAATGTTGTAGCCTGTATAGCTCTTTCTACCAGTCAAAAAAGATGTGGAACCAAAAGGCAATAAATATATCTAGTGGAAGATAATAAAATAGTTGTTTTCTGGGAATGATAAATTATAGTTTATTAGGGAAGGCTTTAAGAGGAAACAGGTTAGAGAAATCTTAAGTCTTAAACGGTTATTCATATTTTCCAAGAGAAAAAAAAAAAAAAGTCTACAAATTTGAAAGTGAAGTGACATAGAATGCTATTTTTTCTTTTCATTTCAAATATCGTATGTATCAAATTATGAACATTAAAAAGTAACAGAAAGTTTATTTTTTTCCCTTTCCTTCCCATTTACAATTTTATTTCCTCTAGTTTCCATAGTAAATATGTTTTTTTTCTATTACTTTTTGCCATATGGTAAGAAAATTAACGTAGTTAAAATAGTCATACAGAGGAAATGCTATTATTAAAAGCATATTTAACTAGAAGACAAACCATAACAAGAACATATACCAGAAGTTTTAGATTCATCTGAATTGAAGAAAAAATAAGGCAATACTCTCAATATTGAGAATGACTAACCATTGACACAATCCACCATGCGAATCAGTGGGCTTTTCCATTATAGAAGTTTTCCAATGAAATTCATTTCTGCACAGCACTCAGTTGAAAAATAGCCATGTACAACTGTATGTGAGTTGTGTTGAGGATCAGACTCTATGACTTAAACTTGCAGCTCTGAAATGTTGCTATCAGCAGTCTGCCCAGCAGTAAGCATGAAATCTGGGAAATTTCCTTACATTTCAGCTTTTTGGGGGAGCTGCCTTGCACACTTCCCGAAATACCTGGATAGACAACACCCTTGGAAAATACATTTTGAGGGTTATTAGATGTGAGCTGGTCAAATAATGGAACTTTTCCTGTTCAGCTGAATACAATATTTTTATCTTTTCTTTCTATCAAATCTTTTCATCTTTCCTTTCTCCTAAAAAATAAAATAAAATTTAAAAAAATAAAAAATTCAAAATTTCAACATAAGAATTTCCAGACAACTTACATCTTACTTTCTACCTAATGGACCTAACTATTCTGAAGAAGAGCACAATGAATAAAAATCTAGGGTCAGATACAACCACAGAATGATTAATATTCTGCCTCCTGTTGCTCAGGAAAAGAAACAGTTGGGATGAATGATAAGGTTAGTTTTAATCTTAACTTTGGGGAAAAAAAAAAAAAAAATCTGAAAGCTTTATTTTTTTTTTTCCTAGTTATAAATTTAAGCACTGAATGTTGCCTGCAAACTACCTGTAAAAGCAGAATAGGATTGTAATTGTGACTTCTTACACCAAACATTTGTAAGCAGAAATTTCATAGACTAGGTTGTACTGTGACATCTGACTCTTTCAGTACATAGTTATACAAGGATAATATTATGATATGATACATTTCAGATGCTGAAAGAACTAAGATTGTTCTATTCAGAACACATAAATCTAGTAAGGTTTTGATTTTGCTTGCAAACTTATGTCTTCTGGTTTCTGATTTTTAAGTCCCTCTCTAAGTCAAATAAACACACTTGTGATCTAACTATTTTGATTAAATAAATGAATACATAAATAGTCATTGTCAAATAGGAGATTAAAATTAAAGGACAAATAGGAACATAAAATTTCCTTTTTAAATATTTATTAAAAAATAATCTTGTAGAAGTAAGAATATTATTGCAAATTCAGACAATATTTCGTTAAATATTGTGTGAATTATTTTATAGACACACTAAATGTAAACTTCTCTCCTACCATTAAAAAAATCCCTAAACCAATAAATAACACTGGAGATACATAAAAATGAAGTTCTGAGAGAGAACTTGGCTTCAAGAAAGTCTTTATGATGTTATCATTTTCTGGTTTAAAGCTGATGTTGATACAGCTTTTTAAGAGTTGCAAAGATCTATGTGGATGTATCATATGAAAGATGAGCTGGAGAGAGGTAGAGCCCAGAATAATTTAAGATTGCTGAACTAGAGCTTAATTAAATATTTAAAATATTTCCACATGATCTCTCTATGACCTTATTATAAACATAAAAGGAATATGCAAACATGATGACTTACTTAAAAGGTGATTTACTTATTTCCAGAATGTTGCTCAGTTTGATCCTTGCCTATTTTAACCATGTTAAAACTGGTTATGAAGGGAGGTAGCTGAATAAATGAAAATTACCAGTAAGGCAACACAGAGCGGAAAACTATTAACATACCTAACAAACTTAGCAGTAAGAACACTTACTGTATTATAGCCTAGGAAAAGATCTTACACATCAGAAAAAGGGAGGAAAAAGCATGTTCTTAAAAAGTTGTTTGTTTTTTTTTTTTAATAGTATCTGTCTTTCCATAAAATGACCTTGCTTTTTGCATTTAGAGTGAAAAGCATGTAGATAATTTCTACAAAGTTCATTAAATCAGGAAAGAAGAAGATAGATTGATTTTATTTCCTGGAATTCCATGCTGCCATGTTGATGGGAGTACTGTTAATGTAATATTGAAATTACTATTACTAAACATCTAATTAAAATCAATAAAAAATATACCAACTCCCTAACTGTTTTTAATGTATATTTTGTATTTTGCATGTCCTTTGCAAGGTATGCATTTTTTTTTCTGAAGAAAAATTGAAAAAATATCTTCTGCTAAAATCCTAACAATATTCCATTACCATTTTTTGTTTTCAGCAAAACACAGCAAACCAGAATTTTTATTAGAACCTAGAGTTTGCACTGTAAAAGATTAAGTTTCTGGTTTTAATACAAATCTGCAAGTCTTGACTGAATGTAATGGCTTTCTGCCAAAATTAAGAGTTTTGACAAAGATCTATTGCTTCTGCTATTAACTTTTCAGTGCAAACATCGTAGCAGCTCCTAATGGAAATTTATACCGAAACTTCTTTGATCACCAGAACTGTAATAATGAACACTGGAATAATACTGGCATGAAAATTGACATTGTTATTATCTAACCTGAAAGTCTGAACAGTTTAACTCCAGTCAGCATATGATAAATCATTCTATCCTGTTATTTGTCTAATTTTGTGAACCTGAACTCAAAAATGCTGGCCAGAATGCAAGCATTTTCCCTCTGATGTGCTTATCTTTTATTATTAACAGCATTTTGAGGTTAAAGCTCCCACAGCCCCTACAGGTGCACTCCATCAGGACCCGTGGATTTATGGAGGTCCAGACTGCTTAGTTGGTCCCTAACCCAGACCTCATCCACCAAGGCAAACTCCTCTTTTATCCTGACTTCCTCTGGGACCTCAGGGGTCCAGGGCTCCTGAGGGCAATCTCCAGCAGTGTAGACAGAGACAAAGAGGGTATTCAGTAACTCTGCCTTCTTTGTATCTTCTGTCACCAGGGCACCTACCTCGTTCAGAGGGCCTACGTTGCCTCTAGTGTTAGCTTGGTCTGCAATGTGTTCGAAGAAGCCCTTTTTGTTGTCCTTGACCCCTCTGGCAAGGTTTAATTCTAAGGAGGCCTTAGCTTTCCTAGTTGCCTCCCTACATCCTCTGACAGCAGCCTTATATTCCCCCCAAGTGAACACCCTCTCCTTCCATCATCTGTAAACCTTCTTCCACTTGAGTTTGCCCAGCAGTTCCCTGTTTAACCAGGCAGGTCTCCTGGATCCCTTCCTTGACTTCCTACATGTCAGGATGCTCTGATCTTGAGTTTGGAAGAAGTGGTTCTTGAATGTTAACCAGCTATCTCAGGCCCCTTTATCATCTAACACTCTGTCCCAGGGTGCTAGAAGTGCTATCTCAGAAGATAATATATCTTCTAAGAGAAGGCACTCTGGAATTGACACATAACCGTGAAGTCTGATTGTTTAACCACCTTTAAGCATTATAACAGCTCTACTAGAAATTGATTCCTTGTTATAACAGTATCAAGATGTTAATGTAAACTGTAATGGAACTGTATAACCAATTATGATATTAATAACATAGGGGGCAATCTATCTTTTGTTGGTGCCCTCCACTGTACCTACAGATGCATAGCCCTCTTGCCTTTATTTTTGCTTGTTTCTACTTGTTCTACCTTAATTAGCAAGTAAGAAAATATTTGTTAAAAGGTAATTAACACAATACCATTGTGTCTGCTAAAACAGGATCTAGGCACTTAATAACCAATGAATCACAACATATAGGGCAAGATGAGCCTTGTTATGTACCTTTTTTAAGACTGCTCGTGCCACAGAAGAAAGTTTGTCTAAAGAACACCCCTGAGAGACCCCTAAAGACCACCTGAGACCTCCACAGAAGACCCCAAAAGACCGAGTGTGCATGTGTACACAATATGCAAATATGATAATAAGTTACAGGAAATGGCTTAAATACATATAATTATTCCAGGAAACATAGTGCCTATGTACTTAACCTGATAATATAATGAGGAGCTATTCAGCAACCAGCATGCATGCTTTGAGGTGTGAACCTCCGTGCACCCAATACTGTGAATAAAAAATGCTTGCTTTCTAAAATTCCAGAATAAGCTGTAGAGAGTTTTTGTATTTGCCAACTTATGGTAACACTACACAGGCTGCTCAGAAAGAGTAGAAATTGCTCTGGCAATGACTTGTGGCATTGTAACAGCCCAACTTCGCTTTCAGAGTACAGGGAGAGGAAAATGCGGAATCTGTACATGCATGCACAGGATAGGAGCAGGATGTTTCTTAGGATGGGTGCTGTGACAGAACATTTGTCAACTGGGCAAATCAAGTCACCTTTTATCTCATATAAAAGTAGAGGGAAGTGAGGAGAAGGGCTAAATGACCCTCTTTATGCTATGTCCAAATAGCATTTCCCTTTCGTCAGGACTTATTCCTTACATCTGATTGATGATTTAGCATTGCACTGTTGATGACAGCAAAAATTTAATATTGAAGCAAGGGCATAGAGCCTGCTGGTTCTACAGAGTTTTGTGGTGATGGAGGAAAGCAGTTTTGTGAGGTTCTATTACTGAACACCTACAAACATTGCAGTTTTAGAGGCCTCAGAAAGAAATCCAAATAGCTATTGCTATTACTTCCTTTACATTGTCCATTATTTCATTTTGTTGTGATTTTAACAAGCCAATGTGACTGCAGAGCTGAAGTGCCTCTAGTGACTAATACTACCTATAGTTTCTAAGCTCTGAGGACAACTGGATTGTTAACTGAGCCCATACAATAATAACCTTTATATTAAAAAATAAAATATGATTCTTTATGTAATCTAAAACATACCTTCTTAGGATGATATGTTGATTCATATTTCTAAAATAGAATTTAGCCATTTTTGTTCAAGGGATTTGTCACTTGGACATAATACTGTACTATTATTAATAGGGACCTCCAGACATTTCTGCTAATTAGACTCTAATTAGACCAGGTTACTCAGTGTTCAGCGTCCATTTGAGTTTTGAACATCTACGACCACAGAGATTTCGTGATCTCTCTAGTTATTCATTCTAGTATTTGACTGTCTTTGTGCTAAAAAAATAAAATAAAAAAAAAAAAGGATCTCATCAGAATTTCTTATGTTCCAACTTAGGCACATTGACTCTTGTCCTCCTGCTGGATATCAGCAAGAAGAGTTTGGTTTCATTTTCTTTGTACCCTACCTGGGTATCCACTGTAGAGAACAGTGAAGTCTTCCCATCATCTTCCCCAGATTGAACAAGCTCAGTGCTCTCTGCCTCTCCCTGTATGTACTCTGCTTCACGTCCGGCCATCATGGGAACCCTTTACTAGACTCACTCCTGTATGTCAGGGTCTGCCTTGTGCCAATAGCTCAAGCCTGGGCTATCAGGGCAGTCTTACCAGTGGCAAGCAATGGGTCAGGATCCCTTTTCCCTGGTGGTGCAGCCCCAGATGCAGGGGCTGTTTGGCTGCCCAGGTGCACTGCTGCGTCCTGGCAACTTGCTGGTTCCAGGTCCTCCAGGACATTTCTGCAGAGCTACTCTCAATCATCAATTGGCCTTGGTTACTTCTTTCAGGGTCTAAGCTCCAGGGCCTTACGGTCACCTCAGTCAAGACTGCCCTCAGCCTTCATGTGTTCATCTAGTTCTTCCTTGTTTGTGAGTACCAACTTCAACTGAATGTGTTCCCTGGTTGATTTGCCAGCCACCCGCATCAAGATTTTGCCCTGAGGATTCTTGCATCTATGTGCCTCTGCAACATGGGTGCTGCTCTGTCCCCTTAACCACAGGCTCCTTGGTGGTTTGGCACCTTCCCTAGGGTGAATTTCTGTGGTGTATTAAGGCACGGACCCTGTTGCGTGCAAGTACAGAATCAACTTTATTACAATTATATAGTATCTCAAACCCAAGGAAAGGCCCCTTCCATCCCCCAATCACAACCCGATCAGTGTCCCTGATATAGCTTGTTAATTATTTTTCTTCCTCTTGGCAAGCGTCTCACTGTCTTCTCTCATTTCTTTGATTTCCCAGGTTTAGCCAGTCACATATTTTTTACAACCAATGGGAAAATGCAGAGCCTGTGCCCTGTGTGTCCTTTCCTTGACCTGTTGTTTTTTGGCAACTTCAGTAAACAGGGCAAAGTTGCAAGTTTCCCAGGTCATTTTTGTTAAACAGGACACTGTTCTCCATAAAGTTCCATACCTTTGAGCTGCTCCTTTGCATAAATCACCCCTTCTCTGTCCCTGACAACCCTGCCCTTCCTGAAACACCTGCACTGCTGCTCTGCAGGTGTGAGACTTGTACTACCTTGTCACTGTAATCCCTCTGGGGTCACAGCTCAATTGATCAGCCACCACTGATGCTTTTCTCATGTCCCCAGGGACACCTGCATTTGTACATAGGAAGTCAAGATGGGTCCCAAGTTGTGCAGCTTTTTCAGGTGACGTATGAGAGTCTTTCTGGTCATGCTGTCCCCTGGACACCTTAACACCCTTGTGTCCTTGCTTCTCCTCTGCTTGTGGGAACTCCTCTCTCACATGTTTCCAGCCCCCCTCACAAGGCCAGCAAGCTTGTTTGAGAACACATCCTTGACCCACATTGTCAGACATATCCCTTCCCTTTTCAGCAACCCTTTTTGTGAGAAAAACTTTGCTCATTAGTAAGACAAGACGCTAAGCAAATATATATATATAACATATATATAATATATAACATATATAATATATAACAAATAACAATGCTGACCTTTTAAGCCATTGCTCTTGTCCTAACATGATGTGCATGCTTCCACACAGAGATTCTTACCAAGACTGAATCCTTCCTGCAAATAACCAAATGTGTTAAGTGATGAGGATAAAACCTACTTATGCCTGGATTATTTTCAAAGCCTAAAATCCCTTTATAAATCTAATCCATGGCATCCAGAGCTCTCTTTTTTATAAGCCATTTCCCCATGGCAGTAAGAGCACCTTCATGTCTCATAGAACATTACATTATTTGGTATTCTGTGTGATCACAATGGGAGAAGGATAATGGAAGCAAAACCAAGTATTTTTAATACATTGATTCTAATAACTAGCTAACTAGATTTAATTTCTAGTAAATAAATTGTGCTTTTAAAATACAACTATTGTGTTGCCTTTTCAGAATCCTGAATTTTAAGCTGTTCTGTTTAGATATATTCTAATACACTCCTCACAAGTGATCATCTAAGATGCAGAATACCATTCAATTTGCAAATCCCAAGTTAAACTGGCTAGGCTGATGGTTGGAAAAGTTACGCATTGATCAGTACTATGAATACATTTCCTAGATGCATTTAATAATTAAAAAAAAAAAAAAAAAAAAAAAAAAAAAAAAAAAAAAAAAAAAAAGCAGGGGACCTGCTTATGCAAATATTTTAAGATAAATTTTCTGAATATAACTGCACTTTAAAGTACGTTGCAACTGCTAAGAAGAAAAAGACGTATACATTGTTTTTCCTAAATATGTGAACTTTACACCAAAAACATTTCAGTAGTTTTCTTAGGTGCTTAGAAATTTTAAGTGAGACAAAATATCTGCTTCAGTTACATGTAGTTTAAAAAAAACCCTGTCGCTTACTAGAGATTATTGTATGGAGTGCAAGAGCAACTGGCATATTTCAAGCTATTAATTGTTCTCCTGTTCTAGAATCACAAGTTAAATGACTGGTTAGCACAAGGCAAGAACAAGTTTGGTAATTTCTGAGCTCAATAACAACTAAATGAACATTTCATAACAACCCATCTGAAGATCTTTTTTTTTCATTTTTTAAAAAAAAAAAAAAAAAACAAAAAACCCACAGAATATGTAATTGAAAATTGAATTTTTCAGAAAAGCACTCTCTCGAGTTAGCAATACTTGTCAGAGAGGCAACTGTTTCCAGCTAGTAAACGTGTTTTGTTACTTAATCCTTGAGTATCCTAGACTGAAAAGAAAGATTGTTTTTGCCTCACCTATTTCAAAGATTAGTTATTTCTTTTGGTAATTTCCTATCCACAATCACAGTATAAACTATGAAGCAGAACATAGCCTACTGATCCAGGACTGTTTAATTAAACACACAAACTAAAGACCTTTTCAAAAGCTGACTGAATGGATTACTGAGAACATTTAGTACTCTTAGTCAATACTGATTAACCTTTTATTCCAAACCAAAATCCTGCTGAGAAATCTGTTAAAAAGAAAGAACATATAGCTAAACTCTGTATAAATAACTGTATTTCAATTCATTTAATTTTCTTATAAAAATAATGTGTAGTTCGGAAAATCCATTGATTGAACAAGATTGCTCAAATTCTGGTTTTATTTAATCTTGAGAAAGAGATTTCGCAGTATTTCACTGAAAATAAGCCTCCTTCCCTTTAGTCCTCTGACAGTTTGTATATTGGGAGCCCATTATCAGTTTATGATTTCCTAAACATTGTTTCCATAGTCTCTGGTTTGTTCTTATCAAGACCACATATAGGTCTCACAACCTCTCCCTAAAAGGAAGAAATTACTTTCTGCATCTGCCTACAGATCACAAGTCTTTGAAAAATACAAGAAATGCAAAAAGCCCCCTTTGTCTAGTCGAAGACAAGAGAGAAATACTGTCCTTAACAAATATAATTCTTTAAGAAATAAAACAAATTATATCAATGACAAGAGCATAATGACCAAGTGCTCCTTATTAACGATAGATAGTATCATGGAAAACACAAACACACACATTAACTTAAGGAAAATAATTTTGCAGATTAACTGCTGATATGAAATATTTTAAACACCTCATATTATCTCCAGAGTTTTTTCTATAAACATACAAAAGGTAAGAGGCCTTCATGTCTTTTCATAGCCTAAATATAAAATAAATAGTTATTTTAACTAATCGTTATGAATTCATTTGTAGGCCATATAAATTAATCTTCTAAAACCGAGTCTTTACCTCAATTTCTTACATACGCACAGTAATCCTGCAAACACAAGTGTACTTTATAGATGTTTCATTGAAGTACTTACTTTAAAACTTCATTTTTTTAACAAGAAGTATATAGAAATACAACATTCAAGACTCTGTATTTACAAGACAAACTGGTCTTACAAGCAACAGTTGTACTAAGTTTTGAGGGTTTTTTTGGAACTACATTGGCATATGTCATATTATGTATACATATCAGTTTTAATAACTGTGGTACCTTCCTACTAAAAGGAAGAATTTTGGTACTTAATCACTGAACACATTAGAGAAAAACCTTTAATAAGAACAGACCTGCATTCCACTTGTGATTTGTGTCACAAGAAAAAGATTTCTCTACACTTCAACTTTACTGCGTGATTTTCTCACACCATGGCATGAATAGCTTTTACTGTCTGCCCAAGCCTCTTCCCCAGAATTGAAATAGCACAGCTGATGATGAAGAGGAACTGCTAGACATACACTTAGAAAAAGTTTATCATATTATGCCTCTTTTAAACTACGTACTGTATATTTCCATTTTCCAATAGAACAATTTAACTCAGCTCTAAATCACATTTACATGAACTGTTAAAAAGAGCATACTGTGTAATACTTAAATACAAAATTAACTAGCAGAACTCATTGTGTTAAGTTACATAAAAGAAAAAAAAAGTAACCTTAAACATTATTTTTCTGATTGAACTTGTAGTGACAGAAGAATTAAAGCAGCAGATGGCTTTAAAAATCTATCAGTTTTTACAGCAGGAACACACCTTTCTTATGTTCAAAAAGATTAATAATAATGCTATGCAGGAAGTGTTCTCCATTAAATGAAAAAAGAGACATTAAAAAATATAAGTATTCTCATTGTATGTAGTTTTATAAAACACAATGTCTTTTTTTTTTTTTTTTGTATTGGAATTACTAAATTCTTTGCTTATTTATTCTGCAGTATTTAATAAGATACAACCACCAACACAGTAGAGGATGGAATGTTTTGTTTTCAAAGGAAACGTGTTTTTTGAAGATTTTTTCTTCATGTTTACTATCCTCATTATAGGTTCCTTCGTTTTGTTCCTCCCTTCTCTTTGTACTCTCAAAATATCCTACTTTTGTCAGTTGTAATATAGCTGATTATAACCCTCTTTCTGCTTTTCCTCCCTATACTCAAAAGATTACAAAACAGTTTGGTAAGAGTGGTTTATACTGTGGCAACTACTACATCATTTTAACTTTATGCTTTACCATACTTCGTAAAAACTCCTTGAGCCAGTTTTTTGTTTGTTTGTTTTTGTTTTTTTCTAGATTACAGCATTTATTTGAAGCCAATTGTAAATACACAGTAAATTTTCACTCCTGCAAGCATTTTGGCAATGCACACAATCAAATAGAAATATGTAAAACTCAAAAAGATTGCAAATCTGCAAATACTTCAATTTCTCTAATAATTCCTGCAGTTTTCCTAATGAATTCAGTGGGATTACTTACAGTCAAAGTATGCAACGTGCGTAATCATGTCTGGGTCTATAGAGTGTACAGATAAAGCAGATTTCTGACAAGACTGTGATAATGTGTATGGCCTATAGAACGCCCTGCTTTGGCTTTAGAGTGAATTGTCCTTAAACAGAATGTGTTGTATTTTTTTCTATTTAAATCTTCTCTGTGAAACATATTTAACAAAGGAAAAACAGAAACCTCAAAAAATAGGGATGTAGAGTAGATTCAAGGAGTATCAATGCTGTTAAGACAGAAAAATCTATATGCAAGGACTGGAAATTCAGTTTATTTAAAATACTGTCAAAATATATAGAACAATCAAGGCATATTCCATAATGAAAACAAACTTCTATTTTACAAATTTCAACAAGTAGGACTAGCTCCCTGCCTCATTATAAGAAGAGGATATAAGTATAATCCAGTCTATTAAACCTGAAAGGGGTAATTACATTAATGCAGATGACACAGGAATTATAATTTTTTATTAACCTATTATAAGAACTACACACTAATGATTAAGGTTTCCAGGGAGGTAAAAAATGTGTTATCTGACTAAAGATAAAAGTATAGAATCTACAGAAAATAAAAATATATGTCCTGGTTTTGCTAGGATAGAGTTAATTTTCCTTTTATTAGTTAGGATAGCTGTATTTTACTTTCAGTGTGTCAGTTCAGACTTAGTATGAGAAGAACATTGCTAACAGTACTGGTGTTTTTAGTTCCTGCTGGAGCTCAAGGCCACGGTTTTTGGCTGCTTCACAGCTGCACTAGGACTGGGAGGGAGAAGCGCAGTGAATAGCAAAACCCCAAACTGGCATTTGGATGTGCCAATGAAATATTCCATATCATATCACGTCATGTCAGTACATTAACCAGGGTTGACCGGAAGACGGGGCACTTCTCTCAGGGATCACTCGGGCTCTCACTCTTCCGGGGTTTTCGGTTCGGGACCGTCTCAGCTCTGGGATCGCTGACTGGCATCGGTCGGGCATTGGTCAGTGGGCGGTGAGCACTGTGTATCACTCATTTGTATAGTCTGTTATCACTGTTGTTATCATTATCATTTTATTTTAATTAGTAAATAGTTTTCATCTCAATCCGTGAATCCTTGCCCTTCTTTCCAAATTCTCTCCCCTACTCCCTGGGAGAGGGAGGGGGAGAGGGATAGAGCAGGCTGTGTTTGGCTGCAAGCTGCAAGCAAAAGGGTGAATCCACCCAAACCACCACAATATACAACCATTAAACTCTTAAAAATAGTCAGTGTTCCAGGATGTGACAAGTTGCTGAGGGAGATTTGTGAAGTCTTCTTGTATAATTTTGCATAATAATATAATTAATTTCAAAATTTTATAGATTATGCTAATTAATTAAGCTAGGGCATTCCCATATGCCACAAGATATGTCATGGATAACTCAAAAGTTGCCACAATTTTAGTAGGTGGTAAGAGGGCTGACATACTTGTGACCAATCTTAAACTACCTCTTAGCATGAGGTATTGTGGGTTTTTTTTGTTTGTTTTTTGGTTTTTTTTTGTTTGTTTTTGTTTTTTTTTGTTGGTTTTGTTTTTGTTTTAATATTAAATGTGCAGGTAGCACTCTGAACAAACCTTGATTCGGTATACATAATTCTTTTCCCAAATTTGACTCCAAAGTTTCAACAGCAGTATTATCTCTTCTCCTCCCTTGGTGTTTGTGCCTGCCAAGACATTTGGCAGTGAAGCAGCTGACAGTGTAAAATTAAAGAAACCTTTTCAAACCAGCCAAGATGTCTATAAGTCACAGATATGAAGCTGCCTCCAAACATTATTTTTCTAGTTTTGTGAACATGCTGGAGTTAAAATTTATCTGATGGTATGAGCTGTGTGCTGTAGCACAAGTCCATGACAGAAAAACAGCTTGCCAGCCTGCTTGAAGACAATCATTTCAGAAATCAAAAATTTTTTTCCTGCTTAGATGGAAGGGTTTTATAACTCTACAACACAAAAAATTGTGTTGTATAGTTGTATAGTCAGCCCACAGAAAGCAGAATTATTTATTTTTTTGTTCCTGGCTTTTTTACCAGCATAACTGTCTCCATAGATGTAAGCATGCGAGCTGTGTGTCCAGATCCAGACAAATAAATGAACATACACTCATTATGCTTGTATTAGGGATGCCAGTGAGAAACTGTGGAAATATGTGATAAACTTTTATTTTTCCTATACTTCAGATGGTTTTGTCTGTGCTTCTGCAGCTACTACAGTTGTTCTCAGATTAGTACTGCAAATTAATTCCTTTTTAATAGTTTGTTCTGTACTACTTTATGTCAGACCATTTTATTCAACACCCAGTCTCACGCTAGGATCTGAACTTAACTTTCAGTGGGAGCTGGCTCCATACAATTTTATTTTTTTCCTCTGAGCTACTTTGTCTTTCATTATTTATTTTTTTTTTTTTTTTGTATTGTACTGGCACTTGCTAGAGTATTTTTATTCTTGTTTTTAATTTCTTTCCACAGCTTCATGGACTAAGGTGATTTAGAGAATTCTTTAAGGGAAGAAAAAATTAGACTTACCTGGTGTTACTAGTTCTTCTGAGGATACGCTAGGATGAATTTGTCACCATGAGATGATGGGAAAGATTCAGCAAACTTCTTCATTTAAAGCCTCCCAGAGCTGAAGAGGAAAATGGGAGTGAAAGACTGATAAAATCTGTTCTGCGCACAGACAACTACCTCAATAATGGATAAGATGGAAAAAAAGTTGTGATTTAGTCAGGTAATTATGCATTTATATTAATTACTTTCTCATAGTAGCTTCTGAGACCAGCCAAGGGAGTTTAAAATTTACCTCTCTCATCAGACACCCTGTAAGTTTCTGTGGTCATTATGTTGGGGCCTCTTTTTGCAGCAAAAGGGACAAGCACCACCCGAGAAGAGACACTTCTATAACTCAGTTGAAGGACAGAAATCTTTCATGCATAAAGTTACAGCTACTTTTGCTGATTGAAGGAGCATTTATTAAAATACTAGAGAAAATAATAATAATAAAAAATTACTCTCTCAGTTGTATAGAGGTTTACGTTTCCAAATACTATTATTTCTCTGAAATATGAGGATCAACGTGAGATATGTGCTCCCTTCATGATCCTCTGTTTTTCTCTTCCCTTTAACAAACCCCATCTTACAGAATGAATTCAGTAATGAATCCTTAGAATGTAAAACCCAGAATGCCTGTTGCAAGTCCCCAAACTCCAAATTACAGAATTGGGAAATCTTCCAAAAAACAATTAATGGAATGATTGCTTTAATCTATCAGTTAAATAATTTTTATGAAGAGATTTAGGAAGCATCTAGTGACTCACAGCAGATGAATGTTCATGCCACATGGGCCATTCATTTCAGAATTTTTCTCTCTGATTTTATAATCCATGTACCTTCAGGGACCTTCTCTGAATCCTAGAAAAGTATGCACGGATTTGAAGATAATCTTTCTATTAATAAATATTTCTAATGAACATAGCCAATAAGAAAAGAAGTTAATACAGGAAGCAATAATATATCAAGAATCAAATTAATTAACACGATTAAACCATAATCCTTTAATCATTAACACTCATCTGAGTTTTATTTACTTATTAAAACATACAGACTGATTTTAAACCTAATGTGAAATCCAAAAAGCAGAAATGCACATCTTAAAGCAAATCTATCTGAAATTGGCAGAATTGAGTCTGGAGGATCCTACAAAATAAGACTCCTGTAGAAAAGTGATCTCTCATTCTCTTTAATTTATTTAGATCATTCTTTAGCAAATGCTGGCCTTCATATTTGGAGAAAAATGTATATGAAGTTCGCATAAGCTACCTAATTGTAAACCAGGCTGCATATCAAACTTTACATCAACATTTCAGAAGGTAAGCAGAATGTAGGATGCAAACCCTGAGGCATTTTAAGGACATTTGATTTCTAAGCTGCTCTTTTACTAACTATTCATAGTATTGTAAATAAAAGATGGGAAAATAAAGCTAAATACCCACAAACATATGGCTGCATTAATACAGCACTAAGTGCTAGATAATATTCTGTTTTTCTCAGTAGGGCTTATTAACTTGGCTAATCATCAGGCCAACTGCTGCCACTGGTCTTGGAGTACTGACAAAGCAAATAAATGTCTGGCTGTCTAAAGCATTGCCAGAGACAGTTTGCAGACAAACTCCAAACATCTTACTTTAATCTATTTTCTTTTTCTAGCTTTCAGATCATTTTGCAGCTTTCCATTGCAATCTCCTTAATTTTCCACCACCCTTTTATAGTTTGTGGCTGCCAGAGTTGGGTGCTCATTTCCACTACTAGAACTATCATGGCACAGTTATCTCCACACTTCCACTTGCATCATCCTTAATTAGATTTACAAAGAACTCTCTTGATCCTCTCTGCTGCTATATAGACTACATTATATAATTGAGTTAAATATTTATGATTCTGTCAAATTTTGCATCATTGCAAATATTTTTAGACTTGCATTTGCTCCTGGGTTACTGATAAAGAAACTGAATAATAAAACTAAACACTGACCCCTGCAGTGTTATGCTAGATAAAGTATACTATACTGACATATATACATTTTCTGTTTTAATCTGTTTATAATTTAAAACATTAATGTTTAAAAATAGAATATTACACCATATTAAATTAAATGCCTTATAAAAGCCTAAGCCCATTATTTATCCATTCTTACATTCATCAGTAAAATTCACGATATAATTTTGTCATATGCTACGATATTTCTTTGACTACCTGCGTTCTCTTTCTAAAAACATACCATTCCTATTTGTCCTTCTTGTTTCTTAACCTTTGCACAGTATAGAAAAATTAGTGAGGAAGAGTTGGATCTTATAAAAATCTGTACATGGGGTAAGTATTGGAGATATTTATGCAATATTTAGAAAAGAGGGTAAGAATGTAAAGGAGCAAGGTTTGTTGGTTTCTTCATGGTATTCAGATAAAAGGAGATTAAGGTTTGTTGTGAAGAATAACAGAAGGATTTCCACGGCATTCTCCTGCAGAAACTGGTTTGGATGGATATACTCTTTGCTGAGTGAAAAACTGACTGGATGGCTGGGCCCAAAGGGTGGTGGTGTATGCAGTTAAATGCAGTTAGTGGCTGGTCACGAGTTGTGTCCCTCAGGGCTAAGTATTGGGGCCAGTTCTATTTAATGTCTTTATCAATGATGTGCCTGAGGGGATTGAGTGCAGCCTCAGTAAATTTGCAGATGAAACCAAGTTGTACAGGAGTGTTGATCTGATTGAGATTAGAAAGGGTCTGCAGAGGGATCTGAAAAGGCTGGATTGATGGGCTGAGGCCAACTATATGAGGTTCGACAAGGCCAAGTGCTGGGTCCTGCACTTGGGTCACAAAAATTGCATGTAACAATTCAGGCTTGGGGAAGAGTGACTGGAAAATTATTTGGTGGAAAAAGACTTGGGGGTGTTGGTTGACAGCCAGCTGAACATGAGCCAGCAGTGTGCTCAGGTGGCCAGGAAGGCCAGTGGTACCCTGTCCTGTATCAGAAATAATGTAGCCAGCAGGGCTAGGACAGTGGTCATCCCTCTGTACTCAGCACTGGTGAGGCAGCACCTCAAGTACTGTGTTCAGTTTCGGGCCCCTCACTACAAGGAAGACACTGAGATGTTGGAGTGTGTCCAAAGAAGCGTAAAGAGGCTGGTGAAGGGCCTGGAGCACAAATCTTATGAGGAGCAGCTGAGGAACTGCGATTGTTTAGCCTGCAGAAGAGGAGGCTGAGAAAAGACCTTATTGCTCTGTACAACTACCTGAGGGGAGGCTGTAGTGAGGTGGGTGTTGGTCTCTTCTCCCAAGTAACATGTGACAGGACAAGAGGAAATGGGCTCTAGTTGTGCCAGAGGAGGTTTACACTGGATAGTAGGAAAAATTTCTTCACTGAAAGTGTTGTCAAGCATTGGACCAGGTTTGCCATGGAAATTTTTGAGACTTTCTCCTTGGAGATATTTAAAAGACATGTAGATCTTGTGCTTAGGGACATGGTTTAACAGTGGACTCAGCAGTGTTAGGTTCATGGTTGGACTTGGTGATCTAAAAGGTCTTTTCCAGTCAAAATGATTCTACGATTTTATGATTATACGATCTTAGAAAATTGTGACAGTCCCATAAAAAAGCAGTTGAAATGCAGTGTAAACTAACTGAAACTGATTTACATAGTTATGGTTTAAATTTCTCATTTTAAAAGGATAAAAGGTGTTTGCAAAAAGAATAAAAGAAATGTGGAAAGAAAGATCAAAGTGCAGAAGAACATCCAGGCAAAGAAACAATTAAACAGACTAAATCTCTTCACCCTTGAAAAAAATTACCATGGGGTAATATTATACTGGTTTACAAAATCTAACAAAGCATTCAGAAGATAATCAGTAAAGAATTGTTCATTACTTCTTTCCATGAAAGAACCAGCTGTACATCTAATAAAGTTTAGAGATTAAATAACTGGAAAAAAAAAAAAAAAAAAATAGTAAAGAGGGTATTTGGAAAGGATATTTTAACCTGTGAATTCATCCTTGGAATATTTAGGGCACTGAAAGGTCTCATGGGTTCAGAAAGCAGTTGGAGGAGGTTTTGGAGCCAAAGTATCTGCAAGAAGTGTCTTTGCCTTAGAAAATCTATGAAAACCTTTCACTGACAGTTTAGAGGGCACTGTGGAGAAACTTTATACATATTTCCCTTGATATTATACTTTTCATTATATAAATTTACAGAGAGAAGATATTAGGCTCAACAGAACTTTTCTGACCTTTAATATCTGTCTTCATGTGCTTAGTATAGAAATAAGAGCTTCATACCTTCACTATAATCTATGTTTAAGCAGTGATGAATAAGATAAATACTTTTATAAACAGCCAGTAAAGTTTGTCTTTCTTGTTTAAGGTATCTATGCCCTGTGGCTTTCACTCAGGCTATGAACATAGTCATTGCCATTGTCACTGGTGAAAGGAATAAGATAACAGTTCCTCTCACGTGGACCTCTGACTAGACAAAGAGAAAGATATGCTAATTTTTTTTGTAATATTTAACTGTTCAAATCTTACTTTTTCCTACTTCTGACTTGTAAGTAGTTATCTGGGTAAGTGGTTAATAAACTAAATAGAAAATTAATACTGGTCTGATTTTCATCTTAAACAACTGTATTTACATACACTTAAGGAGGTAATTTTAACTTTGCATACTTGAAAATGAAATTATAAATCTTCATGAGAGAATGTTTTGTACCTATCTATTTCTCCTACATAAAACCAAAATTCACTAGGCTAGTGTGATATAAATAGTTCCAAAATTTGATTTGGCAACTCCTTTTTTATTTAGAACATCACTGTAAACTATTCAAAACAAAAACAAACAAACAAACAAAAAAAACCAGCCAGCCTAAAATTTTGTTATCTTTCCCAAAGACGGGAAAAATATCAAACATTTTTTAAGTCTTTTTCTCATTATGTATGTTTTTTTCCATGAACAGAGCACTCGAATTTTATGTCACACTAATTTTAAGCTCACCAGTAATTTTCTTGTATTTTCTTTGAAAAAAAATCCCACCAGCCTCTTGACAATTGACGTGAACAGAGATATTATAGTGATCAGAGGTAAAAATATTATGTAGCAAAAACTGTAACTTTGCCTATTTCTTTGTCAAGAGACTGATTTTTTGTTTAAGCTTACTAATGATGCAACATTTCTTTTAAACTTAAAAATAATCCAAACCATATTGCATGTGTTCTGAGTCAATGTAGGAGTTACAGGTGTCTGGGGGAAAAGTATGTAACACCCTGCCTTTATATGAAGTCGTCAGGGCAAAGTGCTGAAGGAAGGAGTTATCTGTTTTTTCATTCTATGTAAAGGAACAGACACGCTTTTCTCCCTACTCTTTTGAAGTGCTCACTGTGCAATCTGTTAAACCTGAGGAAATTAATCTGGTCTCCTACAGCACTCTTGATTTCCCCTGCTTTCATGGCACTGTTTGAATAATTTAGTGCAGGGGTCCTCAAATGTTTTAAACAGGGGGCCGGTTCACTGTCCCTCAGACACTGTCAGGAGCTGGACTATAGTTTGGAAAAAAATGACCGAATTCCTATGCACACTGCACATATTTTATTTGAAGTAGTGCACAAAAAACCAGGAAAAAGAATGCAATATTTAAAATGAAGAACAATTGTAATCAACAAAAGCAAATAATATTTTAATGTGAACTATGGACCTGCTTTTGGCTAATGAGATGGTCAATGTTGGGTTCCATATTTGTCACTGCTGGTCGTAGCAAGTGATACAAGTGTTCATCAGTTACTCTGGATCTGATTGGAGATTTCAGATTTTTCATTGGGGAAACCATCTGCTCACAGACACAGGTGCTGCCAAAGACGGTTGCAATTTTGAGTGCATGGTTCCTGAGATTATGATATGTCTCTGAGGGGAGAGATGCATAGACATTAGTAAGGCTGCTTGATTTGAATGCGCCTTTCAGCGAGTCCCAAGTCTGTAGTTCGGCCAATTCCATTTGGTAAATAGGATCAACAGTTTCAGTGTCAACAGAAAATGGGTTCTGGAAAAGCTGTATGTCCTGTTCATGGAGTCAAAGCTCTTTAAATCTAATTTGAAACTCCTTTTGCAACATTTCTAGTACATCCATCCATGTTTTGTTTGGGAATGCAACTGCTGGTTTTTCTGCAGACAGGTTTTGAGTTGTGGAAAAGCAGAAGTTTTCCTCCTTTACTTGGTTAAT
>NW_010301878.1:0-18767 GCF_000700745.2 Antrostomus carolinensis
CCAGACTAAACAACCTCAGTTCCCTCAGGTGTTCCTCATGACTTGTTCTCCAGACCATTCCTGAACTTCATTGCCCTTCTTTGGACATGCTCCAACAACTCAATGTCTTTCTTGTAGTGAACACAAAACTGAACACAGTACTTGAGGTGCAACCTCACCAGTGCCCAGTACAGGGGGCCAATCACTTCCCTAGTCCTGCTGGCCACACTATTTCTGATACAGGCCAGGATGCTGTTGGCCACCTGGGCACACTGCTGGCTCATGTTCAGTCAGCTGTTGACCAACACCCCCAGGTCCTTTTCCACTGCGCAGCTCTCCAGCCACTCCTCCCCAAGCCTGTAGCGTTGCATGGGGTTGTTGTGACCCAGGTACAGAACCCAGCACTTGGCCTTGTTGAATCTCATACAGTTGGCCTCAGCCCATCAATCCAGCCTGTCCAGGTCCCTCTGTAGAGCCTTCCTACTCTCAAGCACTTCTGATTCTTTGGATTTACAAGCACAGATTTCACAGAGCAACCGTGTCTTTCCACATGCCTTAGCACTGTGGGAATCTTGTTTGGGAGGGACCTTAGGAGAGGGAGAAGGACTCCTTCAGAGGGACCTTAGGAGAGAGAGAAGGACTGTTACCAGCAGTAGGTGAGGTCTGCCCTGGCTCACCTGGCTGAGCCTCCAAAATCTCCCAAGACCTGCTCCAGTGCTGTGCCACTCACCTCCTAGAAGTGTTTTCCTATGTCTAAGCTGACTCTCCTCAACTGCAAGCTGTGGCCCTTGCCCCCTCCTATATCAACTGGAGTTGCCAGGATAAATTAATCCCTCTAATCTTAGTACCTAGCCTCCAAGTAAACATACTTCTCCCTTAGATCCACAGTTTCCAGCAGAGGCTTCTATATTCCATAGGAGATTGTACATCATAGGTGGTGTCTGTAAGCCCAGAGAAAAGTGCAATCCCTAATTCCAGGTGAGGCACCCCTGCAGAGATCCTTCTGCTGTCCTGTGCCTCTCTCTTTCTGCAGAGCTGCTTGCTGCCTTTGGTGGTCTTCTCATCCTCACCTCTCACCCGGCTTCTCAGGGTCTGTAGGGTGGCAGCTGGTTCATTTTAAGGAAATCTCAGCTTAAACCTCCCTAATGATCACACTGTTATGTTCTCTATAATGCACAAATGAGGAAGCTGGGGTTTTGCACTTGTGCAAGGGGTAGACGTGTCCAGGTCCTTACCAAAAATCTTGGGTTTTTACATTTAAAGCCCATTTGTGTGCCTTTCTTCCATCTTATCTCCATGTTATAGACCAGAAAGTACCCAAGGAAAACACTTAAAAGCTTTAAATTCTGATGCATCTGTAAAACTTATCCTGGAGAAGGTTTCCATATCTCTGTCAGTACAGAATTTTTTATGTTTTATGGCGTAACTCACTCAGATTTATTGATTTAAATGCTATCATTTTCATAGAAATTTATTTCTGGTTTTAAGTTCATAGACTTCAATGAAATTATACAATGGATCTTTTTTCCCCAGTACTTTATTTCAAAACACTGGAAATAGTTTCTTGGACTCTGATTGCATTACATCAGCTTTCTCACAGAAAAGATTTTTTTTTTTTTTAGCATCCTGGATCAATCTAAAGTCTAGGACGAATATAGGACTCATTAAATGCCATTTGTCTGAGAAACAGAATAATAAGATTGCACCATGATGTTATCTGTCTGAATATGTATCTTTTCAGCAGCTAGGACACAGGACCAGGATTCAGGAAGCCGTTTGGCAAACATAAAATTAAGCATTTAACAATTCTGTGTTTCATATTTTCCATCTGTAAAACGGGGACAGTGTTATTTCCTTCTTTGAATAGCACTGTCTGATTTAATGATCTATGATTATCGTTACTACTGTTGACAGTGGCATCAACTCTGTTCCGAATTGGTTATAATTAGAATGTTTAGTTGAATGAAAGCAATTACAGAGCTCTTATGCTGCGAACATTTAAGCCTGTGTTAATTTTATGTATGTAAGTAATCGCAGTTACTTCAGCAAAGTTGCTCATGTGAATAAAATTAAGTATATTTGAAGTGTTTGCAGGACCACAAATGGAAGACTCTAAGAAACCTCAGTTCTTAAATAGAAATAGATAATAGTAGACTTCTCGGAAATTATTTTAACTGAGTGCTATGGCATGTTATGGAATGAATCTTAATTTAGTTCACAAAACTCAATGTTACAGCTATTGATGATAAATATAGGCTTTCATATCACTCAATATGCTTTTGCAGAAAAGTAATCCTTCCTTAAATTTTGGCTACAGCTCAAAAGCTTATTGTTAAATATGTTTTGTTGATAAAAAGCCTGACTCACAGCAAGCTGCACCGTGAGTGACTGATTACTAGGAAAATCAAACAGACCTGTTTCCTCTCCACTGCCAGAACAGTTGTCTTTAGAGCTCGTTTAAGAAGGGATTAGTTTTACTCAAAAGAAATAGTCATGTTTTTACATTTCAAGAGTTTTGTTTTCTATATGATGACAGCTAGTTATTCAGCTTTAGGGAAAATCCACCCAAATTTATGTTGAAAGAAGTTCTGCAGTGGCCATGAACAACTACGGAAATGGACAGACCTGCCAGATGCACGTGGAGAGAAGCAAGTTCTGTCCTGCTGCCTCTGAGGTGCTGAGCAGCAGTGCAGCCCAGGGCTAGCTGCGGTGGGGACTGGCTTGTGTGACCACAAGGTGCAGTCTAATGCCTCTTGGCTGCCTTCTGGAACAGGAAAAACGTGGACCCACACACAGCCTCCTGCAAGCTGGTAGTGGAGGAGTTTAGCTGTTGGGTACCACTTTGTTTTCCATCCTTCAGTTACCTTTACTTTTCTTGTTTATACAGTTGATGGTTTGGATAAGGCTTCAATCACTAACTCAGATGGACCAGCCCCAGGATCCCAAACTCCCCCCTTCAAGAGGAAAGGCAAACTCTCCACCATCGGCAAAATCTTTAAACCTTGGAAATGGCGAAAGAAGAAGACTAGTGACAAATTCAGAGAAACGTCAGCAGGTATGTCTGTGGCCCTTTGGTGGCCAATGGTAGAAAACGCTGTGATGGCTTTGCAGAGTAATATTTGAAAAGCTCTTGGAGCTTGTTAGATGTCCGGGACTATTTAGGCACAGTATTTGACATACAGGAAAACAGTCTGATCTTTAGCAAGGGAAAACCTAACCTTGTTCAGTTTCTGTCCTGAACCTGTCACCAAAAATATGCATTTTGTTTATTAGACATTATATATGCTATTCTTTTGATGTTGACAGTACTCTTTTTATTTTTTAAAAAAAAAAACTAAGAAACTCTAAGCTCCATATTACATATCCTCAAATATGTTGGAAATGTCTCTATGTCTTCTTAATAGTCAGTGACTTGGATTATAAAACAAACCTTGCCTTTATGGGGACAGAAGTTTGGTCTATTCAGAGGGGAGAAGCAGACGTGACCGTGCCCAGCAGAAGAACGAGGATCAGCTCTGTGACAACTGCCTTCAGACAGGCTGCTCTGCTCTTTCACTCCCCCATTGGCAAGGCTTGAAGAATGGTCTGGAATAAAATGCTGTGATTGAATTATATGCCTTCTGAAAAAGAGGAAGATTGAGGGCTGGGATTCAGTTGGCTATACACAGTTGCTTGGTCCACCTGAGATGCTCTGGGATGTCCTGACTGCTCTCTCAGAAGGTTCTGCATCATATTTGCCATCCCTGTGCAGACATCTCAAAAATCTTGGGGCATCTCAAGTGTCTTGTAGATACCCACGTTTAGGAAACTGAATACCACCCTGCATATATGTGTATGTGTCTCTCTATGTCACAGCTCTAGCCAAGCTTTCTCCAGAAAAATCCCAAACTTCTGTTTTGGGATTCAGACATTTGATGCTGTGCTTTTCTAAACTTGAGTCTGATCAGAGTCCAGGGGGCACTTATGAGTACTTCATATTCATTACCACAGTGCATGCCCTCTGTCCCCTGTCTTCTATGGCTCTAGGCGATAAAGCAATACTCAGCTCCTAAAGTGTCCTCAGTAGGCTCTCCTGAACTCTTAGGAGTACGCAGCTTGACATTTTAAACCTGTAGCAACCCCTGACAATTACAGCAAGGAACTCCATGGTTTTTCAGTGTAACTTATAAAACATGCTTTATTTACACAAAAGGCAAAAAGAAGCCGTCTTCTCTGGTATCTTCATCACTCCAGATACCAGCTGAAGTTTTGGATAATCATTCTGAGATCTTCAAATTCTTCTCTACCTCACAATTTCTTCCACTACTGAAACTAAAAGAAATCCCCTAAGTCTGATATCTCCTTCATTGCTTCCAGTTACCTTTTATCATATTGCCAGAGCAAAGTTATTTCTAGTTAATGACTCCTGAATGTTCTGCAGCTACTGTTGGACAGGTATGTGATTTTTTTATGCAGTGAATTCTTGAGAACAATCACTATTCATAAGCTATGTATACAGAGATTCTCCAAACTGTCTCAACATATTAGCATATGTTAAATTATTATGCCATTAAATAATAATGCATGTGTCATTTTGCAGTTATTTTTTACATAAGTATGTATCTGGTAAATTCATGTTAGATACAGTATTTCTTACATTATACTGTCTTTCTTTAGAGGGCCTCAGTGTAGTCTTACAAGCATAACACATCAATTCTTGTAATACCAAAGCAAGGCACATGTTCACATTTCTTTTACAAAAGGAGGAAGTTAGGCACAAAGAAATTAAGGTCAGCATTTCCAAAAGTACCTACTTAGTTCCTTGCTCGTACTAAATTTTCCTGTCTTGGTTATGATGGTGTGGTCCCTCAAGTTCTTTCAGGGGTGTGGAGAACCCACAGTTCCCATTGGTACTGACTTCAGATGGAGTTATTCAGGACAATTTATCTCAAGGTGAGCACCTGAAAAATGGAGATGCCTAATACCAGGTGTAATGGAGAGAAAATACTAAATAATTTCAGAACTGCAATAAGAATCAAGCTTTCAAATTATGCTATAGATACAAATAGACACTTTGAGTCACAAAATACCTTTTTCAAGTGCTATACAGCTACACTAGTTGGTGATAAGGGTGATTATTTCTCTCCCTGAACCCTGCTGCATTTATATACCTAGACCACTATTAACATTACAGCAGAGTACGTATAACGTTCTGCATTCTGAGTTTGATTTTGCCACTCTGTGCTCTCAGTGCATAGCTGTATTTATTACTCTTAAGAAAGAGGTAACTGTTGGGAAGCAGCATGCATCTTAACTACCTCCAAACTAGTTTTCAAGTGATAATTTGTCTTCCCAGTTCTCTCAGCTGTGTCTGTTTACTTCCACTGCCTCCTGTGATGAGCAGATCACAAACCTGATCCAGCTAAAAACCAGCAAAGCATAACAAGAGGTAGTAGGTTTTACTCCTCTGCGAAGGTTGCCACTAGGATTTGTGTCCTAGCATTGTGATTACTATCAATAAAGCACACCGAAGCAGAGAGAAAAAACAGCCATTCTTTTGGATGACTTATTAAAATTTAGACAACCTGATTTTTTTCATTTCAGCTGTAGTTTTGCAACACTGCCTTTCAGGTCTGGAAGTGAAAAGAGTGATATAGACCCCCTTGTCTTTTTTTTCCAAAGTTAAAGCTTTATTTTGTGATCAGTCTTTTCTTGAAAATGGAGAGCACCAGTGTGCAGAAATCCATAAAACTTAGTAGAATTTGCTCTGCAAACTGGAAGAGGAACAGAGTTGATGATGAGAGGTAAGTATAGTCCATAGATCATATAAATGGGAGCTCTTCTGGTCAATTGAATACCTGTTTATATATAATTATGTATTGAAAAGTGGAAGGTAATTATCTGCACAATTAAGTGTCTCTGTAAATGGTATAGAGAATGGGAAAAGTTCAGTGCAGGAGGAGGTAACACTTAGCTGGCTAACTGAAATCCCTGCTGTAAGTCCAGACACAAGATTTTACATTTAATAGTCCTTTGTGGCAAAAAAGGCAACTAATGTAATTGATTCACTAAGTACTTAATATATCTTGTGTATCTAGAAGTATTGTCTTCTATTTGGCTAACTGAAATCCCTGCTGTAAGTCCAGTCACAAGACTTTACATTTAATATTCCTTTGTGGCAAAAAAAAAGGCAACTAATGCAATTGATTCACTAAGTACTTAGTGTATCTTGTGTATCTAGAAGTATTGTCTTCTATATAGACTTTTAAATTATCCTGAAAAACCCGTAATTTTTTACTTCATTGTTTAGCTAGCATCCTGCTACATAGCCATGTAGAACATACCAAGATTTTATACAGTAAAGACAACTATAATATTTAATAAAGTAATGTAACCCAGCTAATAAAACACAAAACCATTCTAATACTCTGAATTATGTAAACTACATATTTAAGTGCCTATATAGTTTGTAAATATGCAAAATTTAATGCATGTCTTGGTGAACAGAACTCTAGATGTTATACAGGAAGTTTGAGAACTTCTGATATTTTTTCATTATTCATTAGATTGATTTTTTTTTTTTTCCTAATTTTTTCTCTAGGGAGTATGCATGGTCTATTTTTAATAAGGTTCTGCTTATCCATCCTGCTACACTGTAAAATTTTATTTATTTGGGTGGAATTATACAAACATGGTGACATGGGGAATTAATTTCAGGTTTTCAAAACTTTTGTATTATTCTGTGCATTCAGTGTATTAACTTGTATTCCTGTGTGGCAGTTTACATGCATTTTGTCAACCACCACAATATTTAGTACTGTTTTTGTCCCTTAAAGTGAAACTCTAGGAATTATCTAATATCTGAAAATCTTGACTTTCACCTCAAAAATAGCAAGACTGGCTCTCTAAGCTGGGAGGATGAAAAGAAAGTAAATCTGGATTACATGAGTTGTAAGAGTTCTAAAAATAAATGAAAGGTTCCCAAGTTATTTCCACCCTAAGTTTCACAGAGAGTTTTACCCTTTGTGACTCTGTAAGATGTAAGCTACAAATTCAGGCATTTGGCTATACAAAAGTGGCAGTTCCCAGAGCTTTTATGTTGAGAAAGAAAAACGTATCTACGTATTGAGTAGTGTCCACAGAGTGGAATAATCAGATGCAGAGCATATCTTCAAGCAAATATAGTGTGTAGTCTTGCTTGGGTTGTTTATTGTAGTCTTGCTTATTGTTGTTTACCCTCCTATCTGTATACAAGATAGATGTTTTCTCCCAAGCCTGACTGTACTTTCTGACCTATGCCAGCAGCCTGTTGTGGCTGTATGTGGCTGACATACCTTTCATTCATGGTGGTTGCCCAGCAGTAGTACTGATAGTCCTCATAGGAGTGTAGCAGAGTAAGTCACAAATGTGTTGACTTCCAGTGCCCTCCTGCAGTTCCTCCTCTGTCTTGGCCAGGAATGCAGATGACGTCTCCAGGTATTTCCATATAGAGAATAATAGGGATAAATTGTACTGTTCTACTGCACTAGCTGTAAGGGGTTGTGTCCCCAGAAATCTCAGAAACAGACAGGGTGCCAGCCCCAGCTGCACCATAAATAAGCTATAACTTTTCAGTGCAAATCGGGTTAGCTTGCAGTGAAAGCATGTCTTTATATGCTTGAGGACTGCTTTGCTGTCAGGAAGCCCCAGAACTATAGGGAGGTATATGTAAGGTATGGAATCACTTATGTTTGTATATGTGCTTCCTGTGAGGCTGGAATTTGAAATGAAAAATAGGTTGGATTGCATTCATCCTGCCTCAGATGGTAGTTTAGTGTGGGGGGGTGGGACTTACAAAATGTTATCCCCGTATTTCTTGAGGAAACAGACTCAGGACCAATGGAGAATGAGAAGATGCATTTACTCGGCAAGTTGCCCTTTTCTGTGTGCTAACTGACACAGCAGAAGAATGTTGCTTATCCAGCTTACAAAAGAAATAGGGAAACATCCATACAAAATAAAATCCTTCAGGAAATCCTCTTCCTCAGACTACTCAATCAGAGTTGTATTTACATTACAGAACAGGGTACATGTATGTACATGTGCGTGCATGCATCTTACATGCAGGAAGATGATTTCCTGGGCTGAGATCGTGAGAGACAGTATGATGATGGTCACATTTATTGCCTGTTCTCTTAACAGAGCTACAACTTGATAAATCTATATGCAGCTGAAGAAAGAGTTCCTTCTAAGACAGAATGCAGGCTATTGGAAAGAACTCATTGCTTTATCTGGGTTTTCAATAGGCTTTTTGAAATAGGTTCTTGCTACAGCTTTGCCATGGCATGTACCATGCAGTGCTTTGACAAAATCTCACGTGACTCTCTCATGCTAGCAACTGAAAGATGTTCATAAACAGCAAATACCACAAACATCAAAAGAAGATGGAAGACTAGATGTGGAAATATTTGTGCCAGTATGGGAATGCTGGTTGGAATTTTTTTCTTTAGCAACATACTTTCCATGCTGTATCTCAGAAAATCTATTCTCTGGGCACTGGTTGTATCCTTTGAAAATTAAGTAAAAACAAACAGAAAATGGCAACATCTCAAGGGTTTCTCCCCTCTGCCGTGTTTTGCTGTGAAAGAAAAGAAAGCAGCAGTTTGTATCTTGGCACAAAGTAGATGCCACTTGAAAGCTCCGCTGCGAGAGGATGCGCAGACAGGGAGCAAAAGGCAGTTTTAGTTCTTACTAGGTCAGGAAAAAATTTAAAAAATGGAATTCTCTCAAGCTTCTCTTGGAAGAGCAAAACTAAAGACTGGAGAATATCCAGAATCTCACAGCACTCTAAGTCAAGAGAATGGGTTTTAAGACTGCGTAAGGTTTGTAGCTGCTGAATATCACTAAGCAGTCTCTTTTGAGAGGGTCAGGAGGGATGGAAACTGCTTTTTGAGGTAAACTGTTCTGATTATTAGTGAGATGATCAGAGGGTTGGAATACCTCTCCTATGGAGAAAGGCTGAAAGAGTTGAGGTTGTTGAAGAGAAGGCTCTGGGGAGACTTTATTGCAACCTTTCAATACTTAAAGGGGGCCTGTAAGAAAGATGTGGACAAGCTTTTTTAGCAGGGCCTGTAGCGATAGGACAAGAGTAATGGTTTTAAACTAAAAGAGGGTAGATTTAGACTAGATGTAAGGAAGAAATTTTTTACAATGAGGGTGGTGGAACCAGTTTCCCAGAGAGGTGGAAGAAGCCCCATCCTGGAAACATTCAAGGTCAGGCTGAATGGGGCTCTGAGCAACCTGATCTAGTTGAAGATGCCCCTGCTTACTGCTGGGGGCTTGGACTAGATGGCCTTTAAAGACCCCTTCCAACCCAAACCATTCTATGATGTCTGAGTGGAGTACAACTCACCTCAGCCCTCAGCAGGCCAGGGTTGAGAACAAATTACACTCACAGTCAGGACTGACTTGTTTGTGTAATCGATCTCAGTACGTACGTGTACCCAGATGGAGAAATTGTTATATCCATTTTATTATTGCTTAATATTATAAACAATATGTTGATGTTGAAATGTTCTATATGTTCGCACTTTAGTATATGCACATATATATATCATATATACCACAGACGTGTTAAGATATATATATTCTCAGATATATATTTATGTACACATGTTATTATATACACATATGACAGAAATTATTTGTAGTAATAAGATCAACTGGTCACTCACCTTAAGGATGTCCATGTGATGGTGGTACAGCTAACAGTATCTATCATATATTTGTTTCAGGATAGTACTAGTCCTGAGTGAGGAAGGTAAGATCAGAGACTGCAAAAATTATGATCTGCAGGAATAGAGAGATAAAGGCATGCTTATGGGAGAAGCAAATGGGTAGCATATTGTGGCAAATTCTACTAGAAGAAGGAAGAGAAGAGAGGCAGATCTGGAAACCAAAGATAAGAACTTTAAAGTTCTTCAAGTGACAGGGAAAGACCCAGATGATGAAGTCATGTCAGAGGTGGTGAGAAGAGGGAACATGCCAAGTGGGACGGTGGTGGAAGCACCACACCATAGTCCTCTCCCTGTACTGAATTCAGAAGACTGAACTATTTCTAAGGTGACAAATAGTGATACTCATCCCAGGTGGTTCCGGTAGATGATAACTGTTTCTACAGTTGTCTATGCCCTTAACTCAGCAGCAGATGGGCACTGCTCATAGCTTCACTTCTGTTGATGAAATATTTTGAACCATAAGTTGGCAATTCAACTAGAAGTCCTGTGCTTTGGATTGTTTTGTTTGTTTGGTTGATTGATTTATCACAGCTTTAATGTGGGAAATTACACCTGAAAAGGTACCTCAAATTAAACACTTAACAAATATCAGCATGTTCGATAATATGGCTTAATCTTTCTGTGCCTGTCTATACAGTGGTGATAACACCTTTGCATAGCCCACATAGGCATCAAGGAGAAAACCATGTTGTCTTTGGTTCACTCAACTGCTGGGGTGACATTTGGGAAAACTTAAGAGTTTTCTGTTCGAGTGAAGGTTTAGGTTGTTCCTCAAATGAAGTCTGGGCCCCAGATTGAAAGGTAAGGTTAAAAAGGTTAGGCAAAGGAACAGCTCATTTAACACAGTGCTCTCTGTATCCTAAATGAGGCAGGGGTGGCAAAGATAAAATATATAACAAGCAAATAAAAGCTGTATCATTGGCATACCCATCAGACTTCATTCAAACTTTTCCTGACCTCCAAACGCTTGACTTTATAACTCTTATTTGAAGAGAGTTTGCTGAAACGTAACAGTAGTCAAATGTGATTAGCTCAGCTGAGTAGTTTGAGACCCTTAAAGCTCAGTGCCGTTGGGCTGTGATAATCAAAGTACTTGACTGTGTAAATGTGAATTGAATTGTGTAGTCCAAGGTCTGTAATAAGCAATAAATTATAATGATGAGTCTACCCTGGCTAAATAGCACCCAGTATATGTTCATAAGTAGACAGGCTACTCATTCCTCTTATACAAAGGGTCATCTTATTGGTCACTTTAAAATTAAAGTTATTAAAATTAAATTCTGCCTTTTCCTTTGTACGAATTAAAATTATGATACTCGAATACTAGCATGATTTCTAATGTTTTTTCCGTGGGCCAAATAATATTTTAAATAAATTAGCTTTTCATTAAGCGAGTTTAATCAGTTTAAATAAAAATACCACTCATAGCTAGCATTTTAGATGATAAAGGATTGAGGCTTAAGCTTTTTATTTGTTCATAAGTTTTCTAATCTTTCTCCTGAAGTGGAGATATTTATGTCTAGGGGATGTTACGAAACCTGTGTAATGATAATAAAATGCATTGAGATCTTCCAGTGAAAGTATAAGGAGTTAACGTATTTTAATGCCAATTCACGTTTTCCATGATAATTACTTTGAGTTAATTCAGTATTGTAGAACTGAAAAAACACATCATCCTGGAAACTAGAGAGAGATGTTTGTGGAGGGTCTTATTCAGTGTTCTTGATGGAAAGAAAGAGCATCATTGTTTTCAAGTGGTATTGGATTAAGTCCCACAAATAAATATATGAGAGATCATTCATTTTATTTCACTGTCCCCAAGAAAACAGATGTAAAAAGGAAGCAGAGAGGAAAAAAATAGTAGGAAGTAAATAATACTTGTAAAGCTGAAATAATAATATGAGAATATGTATGTTCACCTACATGAAAAACTGTTTGCAAGAATAGGGAACGCTCCTGTGCTTTGTTTGCCATGCCAGTAACGTGTGACACACAGCTGCAGGGCATGTACTTTAAAAGCTAATGGAGAAAATTTAGAAGAGCTCCTGCAGAATTTAGGACTGGAACCCAAGGCAGTCTAGCCTGAGTTGGGGCTGCCACACAGTCCCCAAGGAGGCTGGCTTATATAGGGTGTCTGCAGCCACACTCACGGGCTCCTTTTTACTGTCACATGTGATTTAAACTCTGTGAACATTTGACCTTTAATGGACAGATCCCACAAATTACTTGAGTTTATAAACACAGACTTAAATGTTCTTGCACCAGTCCTGTTTGCATTCACAAGCTGTTGATCTCACAGGCAGCTTGAACTGGGCCAGTCAAAGTGGTTACTGACCCCGGTTCTTCTGCCAGGAGTTGGTGCTTTTTTGGCAGGGTAATGCATCCCATGTGAAGCAGTGGCTGAATCCCCTCACTTTGCAGCGTGAGAAATAAACCTGGTGCTATAAGTCTGAGAAGCGCAGGATCTGCTTCATCTTCTGTTCAACCGTCCCCTTCCCTGGCAGAGGTGGGGAGTGGGAAGCCATGAGCAGTGATGCCTTCAGGCACCTGAATTCAACCAGTCTGGCTACACATGGAGGGTAAATTTCTAAGAAAAGCCAAACTGCCCCTTGCCCTGCCTTCACGGGAGCCATCACTTCACTGTATGGCTGTTCACTCCAGCTGGGCTGATGCAAGTGAGATTGAGAATACTTCTTGCAGTATTTAATCTGCATACAGCAATTAGACTGGCCCTAGAGAGTAATGGGATTACCAGAGTGTTTGAATTAGTTGATGAGATAAATAACCCTATCCCACAGCATTAATAGGATGAAGTCCAGTATGGTTGAAGCTTTGCCATATGCCCTCAGCTTGAGCTCCAAACATCACTTGGGTTTTGATGTCCATATGTAAACAGAATCAGGATGAGAGATTAACTTCTCCTAACAGTGAAGACAGGGTTTTACAAGTGATGCTCACATTTTATGGCCCGTGCACCATGGTTCCACAAATCGTTTCAGTGGCTTCCCAGACCACTAAGCAAAATTGTATTGGTTTCGGGGTGGTGTGGAGTGGGGAGTTACTCTGTTTTGCCATCTGTAAATGCTTTTCCCTATAAAACTATTTAGCATTTTTCCCATGGAAAATAAACATAATAATTAAAATGCTTCATGTCGCAGTCTGTTTTTGTGTGTTGTATGCTTTGGGGTTTTTTAGCTAAAAACAGGATGCTGCATTTTTTTCCATGAAAGCAAATCAGCCTGGATGAGGATGTTGTTCCCTTTTAGCACACAACTTTCTAGCTTCTGTTTTAGGTTATTTTTTTTCATTTAAACCAGTTAGCATGTCATAAAGGCTGCTCTAGGCTGGATTTGTCTCTCCCAACTCAAAATATCTACAAAGCAGATGGAGATATCTCCAGCTGAGCTACTTACCCCAGTCAGTGGTAAAGAGGTGCTCTTAAATATTAAATGCATATGCTAGGATGAGTTTGATATCACTTGGGAAGTACCTTTTTCCGTTGACTGTAGAGGAGGCCTCATGGAGCCTCACTCAGCTGAAGGCATTGGATCAGATCAATCCCCTGCTTCTGTGCCTGAAACCATTGGAGAATATTTGCAGAGAGTGTCCGTGAAAACCCAGACCACTTCTCCTGCAGAATCAGAGGAAACAAGGTTTCTCAGGGTTTCTTTAAAATAACAATCTTTTCCTACATCAGCATCAGCAGTATGAGAATAAATCTATTCTTAACTGTGCTTTTTCTTTAGTGTTGGAAAGGAAGATTTCGACAAGACAAAGCAGAGAGGAGCTGATAAGAAGGGGAGTGCTGAAGGAAATGCCCGAGCAAGGTGATAACATGTTACCTAGAATTTAGATCCTAAGTGCTAAACATGGATGATAAAGCCACTAATGCATTGTTTCCATGTAGTATAAATAGGTGTGAGGAGACAAAGCTGAGGAGTGTGAGAGGTTGTTTGAGACAGCTAACAAAGAACTAAAGTTAAGAGTTGGGAGATTTGTGTTCTGTAGCTGCTCCTGCCATAGTTACACCATCTGATTTCTGGTCATATCCTTAAGTACTTTGGTGCTCCCCGTAAATAATGTGACTCCTGTGGTTCCTACTTACTGTTTGCCAGATTTTTTTTGAGTTAGTGATTAACCTATTTTTTGAGTCCAGGTCTGCTGTCTGAAGTATATGGAGGATAATATGAGAAATTTTGTCTGAAAAATTAGGGTCTTTGGGATCCTAAGCAAATCAATAGCTGCCATTTCAGGTATCTAAAAGTACCAATGCTGGGATTATACAGATCCCACCACTGTCACACAGACCACATTCACAAATGGCACAACCATAAAACTGTGAGGAAGATGTCACTTGTTTCAAAATGCTGCAAGGTTTAGTAATTGGTATTAACCAGAACTTGTATTTCGAAAAGCATGAGTAGACCATGGTTAACACCTCTGTGCTACATTTGGTTATGTTTCTAGTGGTATTATTTCTAATACTCTTGATCTTCTGTAAATCTAGATCAAATAAAAGTGAGTAAAATAATTTTCTGTAGCTTAAAATTAAACCATTCATCATAGAATGATGAGTCCAAGAACTCTATGATTTCCAGAACTATTTTCCTCCTAGAAATTGTGTTACTCTGCCTGAGCTGAAGAATCATGAAAGTATCAATATGTATGGTTAGTATCGTACACATTGATATTTAGAAGTAAAGGGCTTGTTTGTTGACATGTGACATCACTTGTCTTTACAGTGTTTTACTAATTACCAGACTATGACATTCAGCATAGCTGGCTTCTGAACTTGTCTCTGCCACTGTCTTAGACTTACAACAAGAAATGCAAACTCTCCATACTGCAATTTGTCAGTCTGTGAATTTGTTACATTTGTTTGCTACCTGCTTTACTGGGGAGCTGCCTGACTTTGTCCTTTGATGGTTGTAAATTGCTGGGACAGTTAATGAAATGTGTTGACATTTCAGGTTGGTTACAAGCAGTCTGAAGATAGATACTATCACGAAGATAGATACTATCATTTGTGCTGAAAGTATGTATGCTTTGGTCATCAGTGTCCCTGACCCTCTGTTCCACTCTTAAAAGGGGATAGGATTTTGGATCCCTTATGGAGATTGCGCAAAGTGAGAAAAGGATGTAAAGATGACCAATTTTCTCCCCTTCCTCCCATCTTAAGGCAGCTGTCAATCTGGTCTGTGTTGCCTTCATCATGTTGTGCTTCCTGTCCGATGAAAACTACTGTTTTTAAGGAGCAGTTTGAAAGAATAGAGGATTGGTTTGAAGGTGCTAAAAAAAGAAATACAGAAAAAACAGTGATTGAGCAGTGTGAAGGTAGTTAGAAGTAATTTCTGTGAAGACAAAAGCTAGATGGGGAAATTACATGGAGTCTTAAAATCTGAGAGGTAAGAAATGTGAAGAAGTGACTGTTTCACATGAGATGATGAAGTGGAAATTGGCAAGAGCCACTTGGAGGCAGGAGGTGTTTGCAGAACCATGACATGGGTAAGAAGTGGGAATGCCACATACGGAGGCAGAGGGAAAAATGAATTTATGAACATCTGTAAGAAAGAAGCTGAAGAAACTGAATGTTGCAGTAAGGTAAGAAGGAGGCCTTGTGCAACTGTCAGCCACAGTGACTGAGGCAAGGTTAAAAAGGCAGAACTTAGTTTTTACTCATCAAGTTGAAGTTAGTGTGTGAGCAAGAGTGAAGCCATCAGCTTAACCCATGGGGTAGCCCAGAGTGGTAAGAGAGGGGCTGCATAATTGTGTTGAAACCAAGGAACTGTGAAGCATCCAAGTCTAATAGCCCCCACGGCAAGGAAGAGGAGGAGAAGAGAGTGGAATTATGACAATGAATGAAGAAAACAACAGGAGGAACCAGAAGAGACACCACGTAGATTTGCATAATTTTTGGATGGACAGCGAGAGAATCCTGCAGAAGGAAAGCAATAGTCTACGTGAACTGCAGGTGAGGTGTGAGCAACATAAAGATAAGAAGCCTTAGAAATTACCACAGAAGAAAATCAGCAGCAATTTTAAAATGCATGGAACAGAGAAGAGAAATCAGTAAATAAGGGAAGAGAGAAGGCTGTGAGCCAACAAGAGTATGTAGCATTTTTCAGGACTATAGAGACAAATAGGGAAGAGAAAGAAGTATTTTCAGTATTATCAGGATTAAAAAAAACCTCGTAGCTGAGGTAGTCTGGGTAAGTGAGTAAAATATCATCAGAGCTGGGAAAGAATTTGACTTGCAGAATTTAGTAGTGGTATGATATGTGATACAGGAAGATCTCACCTTGGTTCTTAAGACTGGATAATGTCTTTGTGACCTATTTTATTCATTAACTGGGCACACATATTCTGAGAACTTCTGTCTGAATTCTTGGCTGATTTACCTACTGGGATCCACCACAGTAGTCCTACAATTCTGGCCCCTAATTGTCCAGATTTGGGGCCTGTTGGAACGTGTTGCAGCTCCGTTGTGGTCCGTGCACACATTTCTCTGCTGTGTAAACCAAGATGCAGGGAGGAGGAGAACGGGATGCTAATGTGTACAGGCACGAAGCTGGACCTGAAAACCCACGTGTACTTCCAGACCCACTATTGCAGAGGTGTCCACCCAAAGAACATGGAAGCCTATAGAGTTCCTTTACAGCATTACTTTTCAGAGCAGATCTGCAGCCCGATGTTCCACTTCTCAGTAAGTCTTTCTGCTTTGCTTCCGTGGAAACTTGAAAGCAGAGGAATGCTTTGTGTTGTCAGTGGGTGCTAAGGAAGCAGTTAAACTAGACAATAGCTTTTTAATTTTTATTTCAGATGGTGATGTAACAGTAAATTTTGAAACTTCAAATGGACACACCATAGCCATTGGTGAAGAAACAATACAGGAAGAAAATTTGGTAAAAGCCAGTGGAGATAATGGTACTTCATCAGAGAAAGCATCAGCATTGGAAGGAAAAAAAGAAGATCAAAAAGGTAAATGAACACATTCTTCACAAATTGTTTTTCACCTACTTAAAATATTAACGTGTTCTTCCATTAGCACCAATACATTCTGTGAGTTCTGTTCTGCCACAAGGATGCCAGCAGAACCTGCTGAGAAGATAAGACTTGTGAAACATCACTGGTCACTGGTAGGCATGCCTTTTACTGTGCATATAGTAAGGTCATAAAGAAAAGCATGGTCTGAGCATGAAAATGCGTGCAGGGATGTTTGATTTCTAAATTCACTGTGAGCCTTTCCTTGTAGCCATGTGCAAGCTTTGGTTTCAGGATTTCGTTTCATGAAAGAAGACGTTAAGTGCATATGCATCACCTTGCAGTATCATTGTAGAAGTGGCTCATGGGTTGAATGTTCAAAAGTGTTTAAGCCACTGAAAACCCATGTGTGATTTTAAAGTAACTTCATGAGCTCATTCCCATTGGTTTTCATTAAATCTTAAGCACTTGCAGCCCAGCTGTTCAGAGATATTCAAGGGGCTATATTACTACCACAAACAGAATCTAGTTCATATATGGAAAATGTACTTTATAGGGTTTTCTATAGATGAATTGCACTAAGTACTGCTAGATATTTATTATGTCCCAAAGTCCCTATAATTTTGTTATCTTTATTCAAATCCACCTTGGTAATAGGAGTTGACTAAGGAAAAAGCAAAGATTAAGGCAGAATCACAGGATTTTATTTTCTTTCTCTAGCATTTTGAGTAATGCACCACTTCTTTTCCTTGTCAAAAAGTGTGTTTAAATACTATTCCATTTATTGGATTTTTCTAGAGGAAAGAACAAGGGTGCGAAAGATCAAGAACTTCATGGCTGGCTGTTAGACTGAGCAGCCTTTCTGGCATCTTCTAGTTACCTCTACCTAGTGATGAATGAGCTTCTGGAGGTTGAGAGGGTCAGTTCTGCTAACACAAAAATTTGAATTCTTCTCTGAGCTGTATAAATCACTTGACTATGTAAAAAGTGGCTGGATGTCCAAGGAGAACTGCCTTTCTTATAAGATTTCTAGTATTTCTAGTACTTCCTGTCTCCCAACAAGACAGAAATACAAGATTAGCCTTTTTTCATTGCGTTTAAATGTCTGTCTTTTGGTGCCAACTAGAACCAGATGTGTATTGAGTCAGGGAGAAAGAGTTATAAAAGGCATGGAAAACACCTTTAAAATGGTTCAGGTTAACTTTGGGGTTAGAGCAGACCACTTACTATTTTATGCATCCCTGAATACAGCCTTTTGGAACTGTCAGGTCTTGGAAGTTTTCCTAAGGTACAGGGTTTTTTTAGAAAGACACATTTCTAACTATATTGAAATACCCTCTAGCTGACTCTGCAGAATTTAGAACTCAAATGAAGCAGAAAAAGTTCAATATCTATTTCAAACACATTATTATGCTCTGTACTCCCTGTGTTGTGTTGATCTTACAGGAAGAAATTTAAAAGTATCGCTGTACGAGGGTAGACTCAGTACAGAAGAATATATAGTTATGACTCTAGTCTCTCTCAGAAAATGAAATATATATGGAGGAGGGAGAAGAACAAAAAATGAGCAAACTTGGTGTTCCAGGCTTTGTAGAACATCAATATGATTATACAGCAGATGCAAAATGCTTTGAGTATAGCTTTCCTCTTAAATCTAAACATGAAGGTCTTCTACACATAAACATCTTGAGTCCCCTGAAAAGGAACAAGATAGATTTATTGCAGAGGTGTGAAGGGTCAGTTCCACACATCAGCAACGGCATGACACAGTGTGAATCCAGTACAACTCACTGGATAGTTATTTTGAATATGCTTCAGTTATTCTTTATAGCACATGAAGCAAGAAGGTGAGCCAATCTGTTCAACTCAGTGGAAGAGTAAGGCCCACTGCATCTCACAGATGCATCTCACCTGGCAGATTAATCCTCGGTGATTTTTTATGGCAGATGCAGTAGGTATGCATTACACCCTCACCCACTGGCTGAGCAAGGAGTTAACAGCCACAGAGTGAAGGTTTGCTAATGCTCACAGAGCAGCAAAATGAGAGCTGCA
>NW_010301878.1:18792-27168 GCF_000700745.2 Antrostomus carolinensis
CAGGAATACCTTGCTCGCTGTCTTCTGCACAGATCATAAAACACGCTGGTGCTTCAGATCACAACCCTCCATCACGAGAACTGAGATAGGTGGAGCGAGTACTAGCTGGACAGTCGGGAGTACTGGATGCAAGGAGTTCATCTTTAGTGAGGCTAATGTTGGGCTTTTTAGAGTCATGAACTCTTATGTGTAAATCTTGAAGGAAGTTATATACACTTTCCATGTTTATAAGAGCTGAAGACAGGATTAATTCCAAGCATGGTGTGCTGCAGTTCCAGCTCCAGCTGAATCAAAATATTCCAAAAAAATGCCCCTGAAAATTATGAGGTTATTTTAAAATGCTTTTATGAAACAGTAGTGGTCTTTACTTGCTCTCTTGTTCAAGTGGGTCTTGAAAATTGCCTTCTATAAATATGATGATGACTGCTGGAGTTGGAAGCTCAAAAAGAATAAGTAATACAGGCACATTATGATAATATGGTGAGAGTTGGCAGCAGTGTGTGGCAGAATGTGGAATATGTTAGGACTTAAAAAAGTTAAATGAAAAAAGTTGTTTCAGCATGAGCCACAGAAATCAAGTATCAGCAGGGCAAACAAAAAATGAGTTAAGCAGAAATGAGTGGAGATGACGGCCCCTGAAAGCTGTTCCCTGTGGTGCCAGGCAGTATTGTAAACTGTGTACCCATCTGCTGCCTGTCAGCTCACAGGTGTCTTTCGTATTTGGTGAAAAAATTCCCTTTGGCAATTTAATAGTGTAACTGTTACTGTTTGTAGTAATGATGAGATGTCAGTCATCCAAGCAGGGTGTTTAAAAGGAAATTTCTCCTTTATGGCAGGATAATAGAAGCTGGTGACAGTCTTACATAAAACAGGTAGTTGGTGGATAAAGCTTTGCAGATGAGAAATTATGGAAATTTTTTCCTAGATCATTTATTCACATTATGTTTGTACTGGATTGAGTTCTGCATTCTTTTATTTTGTTTTGTTTTGCCTAAGAAAAGTCACTATCATCTTTTGCAGAAAATAAAGAGCTAAACTGTAGCCATTTTGTGTGAGCACCCTGGAAGGGACACAGAGCAGTGAGTAGGCAGGCAGCATGTCAAAGTACACCCTGGTTGTCTGGGTAGCAGACTGGACCATGCTCTCGTACCAGGGCTCCTGACCTGTGGCACTTGGCCCCAGTAGCCCCAGCAGACCCCAGTGCTCCAGGTTCCAGGTGTGTTATGAGCATCGCAAAGGGGATCCAAGGAGTCTCTCTGCCTCCTGCCCTCTACAGTGTTGTTGAAGACCAAAAGCCACATCAGAATAGGCGTCAAAATTGTCAGTTTGCCTCCGTAAGTATAGGGACGTAGCGTGCTTACGCAGCATGCCTGCTGCCCATTGTAAAACCTCCTGGTACTGTGTCAGAGCTGCTTTCCTCCTTTCCACCCTCCCAGAATGTCTCTGACACACAGAGAACCCTGAGTTTGTATCTTGAGTTCAGTTTGTAAGCTTAGGTCTTACTCATTTTTATCAAAGTAAGCTAAATATTTTCATTATTCTGGTAGATACTTCCACATTTCATTGTTAGCTTGGGCTTGAAGAAGTGAAAGGCTCAGTAACCATTAGCAAGATACTGCCTGGAAAAAAGTAATAGGAGGTTTCATTTTGCATGCCATCGGTCAGGTGTGTTAGGTGCTGCTTTGATAAATAACTGCATTGCAGGAAGCCAGAGCTCTGTTGTGGGTGTTGTGGGTGACATGGAGCATAAGCTTCTGAAATGCTCCTATGCCATTTCTAGCAGCCTGATCCTCTCAGGTTTTCTCATGTCCTTGAGTAAAGGAAACAATTTGGAGTGCAGTTTCCAAATGAATTTACAGGATACACGCACATAATGTTTTTTCCCCACTCTAATATGAAAGCTGGCAAAGGTTCCAGGTCAGAGGTTCTTTCCCTTATACCTTGTCTGCTCTTCCTTAAATCTGCCATTAAATTTAATCTTTTTCTCATGAGTAACCAAAAAAAAGAAAGTTGGAGGCACAAGCTCTGATCTTATGAGTGTGTATCACTGCTCACCTATGCTTTAGTTTGTATACCAAGGAATGTTCTTCAAAGTCAGATTTTCTAGTCAGATTTTCTCAGAGGTCTTTGCTTTATTTCCCCAAAGTGAAACAAAATCTGATGAATTTAAGATAGTAGTCCTCATCTTCCAGAGTCTCAGACAAGAGACTGCTTTCTTTCAGATCACTAATTCTGCAGACGACTCACTGTGAGAGGCAAGGCAGACTTTCTTCTCTCTTGTGTTCCTAGCTGGCTTCCTACACTCCTGAACCCCGTAGATCATCAAAACCAGCACCATGTATAAAAAGGGTTTTTTTGCCTGACTCCCAAAGAATCTCTCACTCCAGCTGAGTTGTTTGCTGGCTAAAACCAGTTCTTCTAAGAATAGTATATCTTCGATTCATCACCTGAACTATGTAAATGAGGCTGAATCCAAATCTTCTTAAAAGGAAAGCTACTCTAGATAAAGCTGTATTTGGGCAGAGCCTGTCCACTAAGTCAGCCAGGCTGGCTTGTGCCAGTAGGCTGATGCGAGAGGCGCGGGCTGTCACCGACAAAAGTTGAGTGGCAGAGGAAAGCTCCTGATTTGTAAAGCTGCTGGTGTTGTTTGTTTGTTGGTTTTTTTTCCTCTTATAGGAAAGATATCCTAATGTGTCTCCAGAAAAAAGATTGTAGATGTGATTTTAATGAATTAACCATTTAATTATTTGAACATATCTATATAGAAAGTATAAGGGAATATAGAAGCCTTCATGCCTTTCACTTTCCAAGTCTCCCATAGACCAAGAAATGGTAAAAGTATGAAGCTGACAGTGAAAATGTTTTAGCTGTTCTCTCTTGATTTAAGAGCTTACTTTTTACACAAAAGTTGGGCAGTTAGCAATGTGAAATGACAGTCAGTGGGGTTTTTTTCCTTTTTTATTTTGGAACCAATGCAAAATATCTGAACGTGTTTGCTTTAGGTCATGTGTTACACCTGTCCCTTTCTCCCCTCTCCTGTTTTCTACACTATCTCTGTTACAAGACCTCTTGCACGTGGAGCTGTGGAAATCATAGAGTAAGAAAGAGCTGGAAGTCTGCAGACATACAGATCTGCTCATCTATCTTCAAGAAAGATGATGAATTCAAAACTGCAGAGAGCACCGCAGAAGCATCATGAGGCAGCTGTTCTTGTTCAGCCTAGCAAAACGGAGCCTGAGAGAACCTGACTGCCTTTGATTAGTGTAACGAGTTGGTATATAGCCAGGAGAGAGCATGGCTAAAGGACAATGCTGGCACAAGTAGAAAGGAATAAACAGTGGCTTGAAATACATTTAGACTGGAAATTAAAGGAAGCTTTCTAGCAATTAGAATGGGTCCTTTCTTGAATAGAATTTTAGTAGCAATAGCAGGAATAAAAACCAGAGCTGGTTAAATCTGGAGTTTATTAAAGGATTTGTATGAGTTGACCACCTGCATCAGCACAGTCAATGAGTCCAAAAAAGAGACAAAAGACACCTTGTCTTGCTGTGTGTCCCATGTTTCTGAATGACAACTTCCTGGGTTTTGATTAATCAAAACACAGCTCTCTGCATAGGCTGGAAAGGAAACTCATGATTCTCAAAACTCTTACTGAGTCATCCTGCAAAAGACAACAAATCATACGTTATTTCCAGCTTCCATTTTACGTAGTGTTACTGCAATGAGTTGTGCTCATCTTCCAGGAGAAGGGAGCTTTGCAGCTGGTGTAGATTATGTGCTTGTGCTGCAGGACTACTGATTTTCTGTGAGCTAGCTTCATGTCACTGCCCTAGCTGTCGAAACAAAAATACCAGTACTCTATGACAAAATCCTGGGGTAGAAATGCTTTGGCCATCAGTTCCTTAGAAGTTCACAAAATTAAAGAAAAAATTATTGTATTATACAACCTAGTCATGTATGGCTTGTGAAACTATGTCCAGGATTTTCATAGGTCCGTTTGGTCCAGAGTTTGCAAAAGGTCCCACATTTAGTTTCCAAAATAAGTTGTCTGGTTTTCCAGTACATATGGCACACTGGCATCTTTCTGAAAGTCTTTGAGACTTGATGAGTCCCCACAAGAGCAGTTACCTACTGAGTACTTTGTAACTGTGACAATCGTTTAGGTGTTTACATGGGAATACAGCTTTCTCAAGAATCTGTCCCCAGTCACAATTTCTGGGAACAAAAAGATCTGGTCTGAAAGTGAACTTTCTTGAAAATCTGGCCTTTGGAAAATTTATTCTGAACATAAACATATTATTGATCTGAATGTTTAATGAGACATTAACATTTGCTTTGGTTTTGTATTTAAAGGGTAATTTATAGGCAGGTTGCTTTTACAGCAGATATCTTGATCAAGGCAGCAGTGGATAAAAGATATTCCTATCTGATGGTCTTTTGGAGACCTTCTGTTAAAAGGTCAGTTCATGATGAACATATGTCTTAAGAAAAACAGCGGCAATAAAAATACATTGCGTCTGGTACTGAGGTACCTGGGGGATTGACTTGAGCAAATAGATGGATCTGAACTGATTCAGATGCCTCCTTGTTTTGGCAAAAGATGCAAAAGAAAGAGCAGGCATGAAGACCAAGGGTCCACATTCAAGCAGAATCATGTTAAGGAGGTATAATTACAACATAATTGTATCTCGAGCCATTTGCAGACATCAAACCACCCCTGTCACTGTTCAAGATCAGGCCACTGTTGCTGTTATTAGTTATTTGTATTACTACGGTACTTATGTATATACCAGGAATTTATTGTAGTGTCTTACATAAATGCAGAAAACCACAAGAAAGTTCCAATGGACTTGAAGTAAAAGAGAGGACACTGTGGTTAGGCACTGAAAAACAAGAGGGGACCAGACCAGGATAGCAAGCACAATGCCATCAGCCTAAAAATTGCCAGGTTTGGCATCACAGCAGAGGGGAATTTGAGAGGGAGGACAGTCAGTGAACGTGCACAAAGCCTCAGGGGTATCAGAGGAAAAGCAATGAGAAGCATCAGCTTCAAAACTTGGCTTGTCTCTGGCAAAAGCTAATACAATGGACTGGTCAAGTAGGAACAGGAAATCTGTATCTCAAGAGTAAATGAGAAACAATACTTTGGGCAAGATCAGGCTGACACTGAGAGCAGTCATGTTTGTATCTGATGAGATAAAAAAGATGAAGCTAACAAAGATAAAAACAACAAAGCTAAGAAGCTGCCAAGAGGAACAATATGGTCAAAGGCAATCATCTTCACCACAGCTTTCCTCATATCTATGAGCCAAAAGCAGATTCATTGGTCAAGGCCAAGAGAAAGCCATATACATAATCATGGGGCAGTCAAGGCTTGATGAGAGCTGTCTGAGCAGATTGGATGCTGCTGTGCAGAAAGAGTCTGCCAGTGTTTGGTATGATGGAAAGAGCTGTCCTAGATAAAGATGATATCCCAGTGATGGCAAGGTATTTCAGTTAAAATTGATGTTATATAATTGCCAGTTTTAATCACAACTGAAGTCTGCAAGCAGGAACTTTGATGTGAATGAACTGTTCCAATTTTAGTTTTCTTTTATAGTTTTTAGTTATTTCTCTAAAGAAAATTTGGAAATTATTAGTTGGTTGTCACTATGATGTGTGTGTTTGCAACTAAGTAAAGCTTTAGCCTTTTATTTTGTACTTTTTTTCCTGAATCAGAAGATAAAGTCTAATACATATTATTTAATCAGTTATATAGTTTAATGCAGATTGACTGAGGTTCTAAATAATTGCATTGTATTACTTTATGGTGAATATGATGGTGTATTTTTTTTTACTAGGTTATCGTTCTCTTTTTAATATTTTCTCTACTAATATGACTGGAAACAAAACACAGTAATGGTGTATGAGTACAGAAATTTAAAATTCTTCCTTACTTGTAAATACAGTTTTAGCATGCTGGACCCATAAGTAAAAGGTATATCAAATAATTGTTTGCACTTAAAATTCTGTCTGATCATCATGTCCTTCAAGATCTTCAAAATACAAAATCTTATCTTCTCTTGCCATATTTGTTATTAATAGAATTAAAGTTTTAAAATGTCCTGCTTTTTCAGAATTAAATCACTTTTTCAGCTTTGAATTAAGGTAGGTAGAATTTCACAAGAAGATGCTTTTTGCTATAAAGAAGAGAGCAAAATGTAACAAATAGGTATGTTTCTTCCTTCTTCCAAAGTCTTTCTCTGGTCCAGAGTTCTTTCTTTGGGAAACAAAGAGTCAGTACAAGAATCTGTGCTCAAAAGAATCTGTTTGAAGGCTGTAAAAGGTTGCTATGCAATGGTTCTTGCAAAACATTAGCAAAAACATGTTAGTCTATAATGGACTGGAAATAAAGGAGGAAGACACTGGACAGTTAGTGTTAATTCCTTCAATTCATGAAGAGATATAAGTGTGCATGTTGCTTTTAATAACTGCAGGTGATGCATTAGATTCATGTTAACAAGCCTTAAGCTAGAGGTTGAAAAGGCTTTGTTTCTGAAATGAAGAATGTCATTGTTGTCCAACACATTGTTTGTTTTTCATCTACTAATCTTAAAATTAAAAGGTGCTGCTTATCTCTTGGGAATCTTTTACACAGGAAGGAAGAGAGCAGGGAATGGACAGGAGAGGCAGGAACGTCCATTGAATCTGTGCAAGAAATGAACTGGTTTCCTCTCAGGTGATAAAAGAGACTGTTAGAAGTCCTTGCAATATTTGCTTGGTTCCTTTCTTCCCCAACCACTGTAGGGGTTTTGGGTTTTTGTTTTGGTTTGGTTTTTGTTTTTTTTTTTTTTTCAAATAAAGCCCATATGATTCTGATGGTATATTCTTGCTTTTATAATACCCTTTTTCTGGAATGTTTGGGAAGGCTGTCTTGACACCAAATGGGCACAGAGCTGGTGTAGTTGAATAAGAAAAGATTCCCATCTGGGAACAGTTAGTCTTACAACCATTATGTTGCAAAATGTTATGTTGACTATAAATGGCTCGCCTACATTAACATTACAGTTGGCATTAGGCGTGCACTTTTGAAGTGAATTTCCTGGTCATCCCCACTTACCCTTCTTTGATTTGCAGAACACACAAGCTAGGTTTCTTTTGAATGAAACTAAGCCAAAAGATGTATCCAGGAATTTGTGCTCCCACCACTACTGGGATGCAGTCTACAGAACTAGGCTGAAGCTAGTTCAAAGTCAAGTCTCCTGAAATACACATCGTGGACATTGGGTCCTCATTGCTACCTCTTTATCTCTACAGAGCCATTCCTGTTGCATGACACAGTGCAGATACAGTCCAAATTTCCACTGACTGAGGAACTGCTAAATCTTGAAAGTGCAGTCTTCTAACAGTACCCAGAGAGCTTTCAGGAGAGGAGAGCGTTCCCATGGCAGATGATATCCTATTTGATTTAGCTTCATTTCTTTCTGAAGAGTAGAAATACCCTGGGGAAGATATCCAAAATAAAGCTGCTATGAGCAAGCAGTCTGCAGTTTAGGAGAATAATGGGTTGCTTCAGGGGAAAATTTCATCTGCATAGCCATATTTGAACCCATGGCTGAGAGAATTGCCTGTTCACATTCAGATTCACATGAATCTGAGTTTTATAGCATGTTGATCTCAGAGGGCTGGAAGGAAGCCGAGGGAATTTGTTAGAGGAGTAAATGGCATTTCCCATGTTTAGTTTGCAGCAAGCAGTCTAGCTGGTGATACTGAACGTTAAGGATGGTCCTTGGAGGTCTAGAATAGATGAGACTGAGAGAAGTGTCAGCCAAAAATCTTGAATGAGAAGGACCTGAATTGAGAGAGACGGTAATTTTTTTCTGAGATAATACTTCAATAAGAGGCAAAAGGTGAAGAAGTCTCTCCTGATTCCCAAGAGTTCAAGCAGCAAAAAGTAGTCATTGTTATCGGGTTTGCTGTTGAATGTATGTGACGTATGTCTGTGTCAGTTGGCTTCTGTTCACTTTCTTACCTGTAGAGAGCACTACTGATCACTGCCCAGAAATACCGACATCCCATGCTCCACCACTAGCCAAGCCTAAGCCTAAATCTAAAAAAGTTCCGCTGCCACCAAAAAATGCTACTGCTGCTTCCACCACCACCAGCCATAAAAGTAACGAAGCACCTCATGCTAAAAAAAAGGGAAAGGCTCCTGCTAAGCAGCCTCCTCTCCCACCACCCAAGCCAACAAGTCACAGTGCAAATCGAGAAGCTGGTGAGTACTGCACAGGCAGTGCCAGTTATGGCGGGTGCATGTGCATGGGGATGCTTGGCTTGGTCTTCTGAAAACTTCTGCCTCTGTACATAGCAGCATTACTAAAGAGCATGCCACGGATG
>NW_010301878.1:27205-41042 GCF_000700745.2 Antrostomus carolinensis
AGACAGCAGACAAACCACTTCACTGTTTAATGAATGTATGCACAACACCAAGCACATCAGAGATTATATTGAATTCCCAGCTCAAGTGGGAATGCTGGCGACAAAATGACCCAGAGAACTGCTGAAGAATCAGCAAGGAAAAAGGTGACTTCTGAAACCAAACATATGAGTTGCCAATATTGGTGTTGCTGTAACATTCTGCTGGAACTATCTACTACTCTGTTTAATGTGGCAAGATTACAAGATCTGAAAGAGGTAAAGGGTAAAACCATGAAGACATCTTTAAAAACTGTTGAGTAGCAGTTGGATTAGAAAACAAAACAAAACAAAAAAAACCCCCCCAAAACTCATTAGAAACAGCCAGGCTTCCCTGAGCTGGTTGATGACTTACTGTGATTCTAAATACACACTGGAAATGGAAAATGTCCATCATTGGGCACATAGCAGATGTGTTTGTCACTATACTTTCAAACCAAAATTCAGCAGTGATGCTAGATGAAAGATTACAGGTAGCTGTTCTTAAGGTACTGATCTTGAGTTTGAATGGTTGTAATTTAGACAATGACCAAAATGAAAACATCTAAATATAATTTGAACACAAGTAGTATTATGATGAATGGGCTGTATATATGCATTGACCAACTTATACAAGCTTTGTGTTTTCAATCCTCTGTCAGTCTTTCAAAGCCCTTCAGTCCCTCCAGTTTTCTCTCCAAGTATACCTCTTCATAGCTTGTACATTTTGGCACATTACGTATTTGAAGGACACAGAAGGGGACTGTTTGAAAACATTGCAAGACTGCTAGAGTTACAATAACAATTTTGCCATAAAATATTAATTAACTTGGTATTAACTGTCCCTACTACATCAGACAACGACAAGAATAAATATTTTGAAAACCCAGAATTTGCTGCTTTTATTTCATATTCAGCTGGAAAACTTAGGTCTTCCTGGGTGAAAAAACCTTACAGCTGCAGACCTTTCAGAAATAAAACAACCCATCACATAAAGAAATGTTTATTTCAGTGGTTGGTAACAAACTCTCAATACATTCAGATTCCAGATTTGTCTTTTAGTGGTCTTGCTGAAATTTTGTGCAATGCTTGAGACCATATGGGTATAAAATATATCAATATATCCCTTATATAAAGTAGTATATATTCTACTGGTAGTTTCTTCCAATATAAGGTACATTGTGTTCATTTGAAGTGGGAAAATACTTAATAAATAGAGCTGATTTGGAGCAGTATTTAGTACAAGAGGTTTATCAGATCCCCATGAAAGTGAACACCTGCTGCAGGCAGTGACCTAGTCCCATGCAGGAGAAGAGGAAGATGAGTGACAACTGAGCTGTGGCTCTCCTGAGAGAACCACAGCAGATTTCCAAACTGAAAGAGTGGAGTTGGGAGAAGGGGGGACTTGAATGTAAGCATGGACATGTGCCAAAAGGCAAGTAACAGCCATGAAATTTTTAATTTAAAAAAAAATCAAATCTTCTACTGAAAAAGAGGCGTGACAGAAAATTGTCAGCCAGCCTAGTCAAAACCAACAATAGCTAAAGCACTTTTGACCCACATGAAAGTGTGGGGGCGATTTTCCCTGGGAGAAGTCTTTCAAGCTGCTGGATCTGATTGCAGGTCCAGAAGGGTTCTGAGAATAACGTAAGGGTTTTTTCAATGGAAACATCTTTTGACATTTTCCCAGGAACAATTTTAGTGGGGCTGTATATTTGTATTATGCTGGTGTTCTTAAGTGTAAGCCTGTAGCTGGTTCTGTTGACCTCCAACCTGCGTTTAAGTGCTTTGCTGGATCAGAACCAGAGCCCTTTCTTACTGCCATCCACTTACTCAGTAAGGTTTCTGCTAAATAATATGCAGGTTGGAACCACCATCTGTTTCCAGTGCAATTACAGACTGATGCCTATACCATTTCTTTGCTTCCTTTTGATTTGCTGGTAAGTTAAATCAGTGATTTGTAGTTGATGTGGGTGATTAGTGCAGTATCGGTAGATTCTGTACTGTGCCCTTTACGCTCGCCTTGCAGCACAAAGAGGGACAGTGATTTGCCTGAAGTCATGAGTTTCAGCGTATTTTTCCAGATGTACTGAAAGCCTCACAGCACTCTAAATGTTTGTAAACCATAACATTCAGCTACAGAAGAGAACAGTATAATGTGTCTTCTGAATTATTTTCCATCTTCTTTGAGACTGAGAACAGTCTCACTGTGAAAGCTATTTTTATATTGTGAGCTTCTTATGGCCAGTATCTGTATTTTGGTTCTATCCTAATCTGCAGGGGTTTTGTTTTTATTTAAATGCTTATGAGTAAAGTAGGCCTTTCAGCAGATTTCTGTTACAGCTTTCTGTTTTACTCGGTAAGCTTAGCCGCAAGGCTGCTGTGTAGCTTTATAATGCTTTCATTTGTTCTCTTGAGGTTAATGCATTTTTACTACAGCAGAAGTGTTTGAGTTGGATGCATTTTGATGAAAAGGGCTGAATTTTTAAGATGGTTGTCATTTTTATTGCTTTTTAAATGAAAGTCAGAAGTCTGAAGCTCCCAGTCCAGATGATGGGTGCATCAAGACAGCAATCAGAAATGTGACTGGAATGCACGTGGGCATGCAGGCTATCTGAAATCTCTTGCAAACTTGGGCATTGATACGTACATGCTTCGATATAGTAAGTGTCACGGGATTAAACATCAACATCCCTGGCCAGCTTGTACAGCTAGTGTCAAAACCTTGTGTCACTACATTTTCAAGGCTACCTGAGTTGGTCACTGGTAAGACAAAGACCTCCAGTATATAAAGGAGACCTTCAGTGCCCTCTCCCTCCTGGAGATCCTTTGTACAAAGTGGGATCAGTGGTTTCTGCCTCTGTTTTATGGACAAGCCCAGCTGGACCTGACAGTACATCTTGCTTTGGTGTCCTCTACTGCTTGCCATTAACTAGGGGCACACCACTTGCAATAACATTGTGAAAGGTAATTAACCAATATCCATAATAGTCCTGAGGTGTTCATTGAAAAGCATAAGGAAAATCATGGTGTTCTCCTAGTGTTCAGACCAAAAATTCACATAATAGAAAAGGTCAGGCAGTTTTCTATGCCTGATAGCAGGTTTTTTTTAATAGGGCACTAGAAGTGTTTGGAATAAATGGTAGACTTTTTAGATGATGTCCAAGCAAGTTGTAATGAGCCAATGCAGAATGCTAGAATCAAAACTCTCACCCATTTGTGAGGTCGATTCCCTCCACTGTTCTTGGGCAGATATTCATCATTTCAGTTTTTCCCACCTCAAAATTTGAACTGCAACATTTACTCACCTCAGGTATACAGATGAAGGATTGTAGAAGTATGAAGTGTATTTTTTTCGTTTTTTAAATATCAGCACACGTCAATCCATGCAGAAAGAATGGTGCAAAAATCATATAGTTACAAGACTGTAAAATGCTTTATCTTTTCTTATTTTAGCTAGTTCCTCTCATGCAAAAAAACCACCAGTCTCCAAGTCCTCTTCTTCACCATCTCCTTCGTCCACATCATCTCATCCCAAAGCCTCTAAAGAGACTTCTAGCAAAGCGGGCACATCAGGGACTCCCAGGGGCAAGAAAAAACCTGGGAAACATTCAGCCCCACGAACAGCACTGGATGGGGCTGCTTCTTCCCCGTCAGGTGCCACAACCAACAGGTTGGAAGCAAAGGCAGAAAAACCCGAGCCTGAGCAACCTTCCATAGTAATTTCTGAAACAGAGGATGCAGACCAACTAAGCAAGTTTGTTGTCCCTCCTCCTCCCACCGCTGCCCCTCCTCCACCTCCGCTTCCACCTTCTTTTCCTGGTGCAGCTGGTCAGCCCGCTGTCTCCTTAGAGGCCCAAGACCTGTCAGATGGCTGCATGGCAGGGCCAGCCACCCCGGGATCAGATACTAAATCTCTTCTCCAGACTGAGCATGGCACAGACCAGAGCCTGAGCAGAACGGCCCTAGACAGTGGTCCAGATGCTAGCAAAGAAGACACAAAAAGGTAAGAAGGTATGGCTGTCATGGATATGTGGTAAGACCCATAGTCAAGGAAGCCACATTTCTTCTGGTAAGGGACACTACAGGTATTTGGGGATCTCTTCTGTTTCTTTCCTCCCTTATGAGGAAAGGCTGAGGGAGCTGGGTCTCCTTAGCTTGGAAAAGAGGAGACTGAGGGGAGACCTCATTAATGTTTACAACTATGTTAAGGGCAAATGTCATGAGGATGGAGCCAGGCTCTTCTCAGTGATGCCCAACGATAGGACAAGGAGCAATGGGTGTGAGCTGGAACACAGGAGGTTCCGCTTAAACTTGAGAAAAAACTACTTTACAGTGAGGGTGCCAGAGCCCTGGAACAGGCTGCCCAGGGAGGTTGTGGAGTCTCCTTCTCTGGAGACATTCAAGACCCGCCTGGACGCCTTCCTGTGTAAAATTGTTTAGGTTCCTGCTCCGGCAGGGGGATTGGACTAGATGATCTTTCAAGGTCCCTTCCAATCCCCAACATTCTGTGATTCTGTGATTCTGCTGACTGGTACCAGTTTTTGTCTTTTTCTTGGGAGGTCAGTGTTGCATCCCATCCCAATTTGTTCTTCGACAATGCCTTTGAGCCATTCACCTGCAGTACCTCATGTTTCCCCAGATGGTCATTGCTCATAACCTGCCTCCTACGTTGTTGCATGGCTTAATGTGACCACTGCAGTCAGCAGTTCAGCTAGTAGCTGATAGCACTTTTATTTCTCTCTCATAAAGGCAAACAAGAAATTATGCTGACTTTTAAGGGGGTTTTACTTTTTTTGTGGGTATTAAATATCTCACTGCTAAAGCTCTCTATTCAATAGCTTAATTTACTTGCAGACTTGAAAATGACAGTTTCAGGCCTCAGTTAGTGGGTGTTTGGTCTGTCACTGCCTAATAGCTTGTCTAAGTCTCAGATACTATAAAATCTAGTCAAGAGCAAGGTCATAATTACATTTTTTAAGCAAAATAGTTGGCAGCAAAAATGAAACTGGCTTATTAATCTGTCTTTTCCCTGCCATGAGAACCAGCATCTTTCATAACAGCCCAAGAGAGTTTTGTCTAGATGACAGTGGCCTAGAGACTTTCCTTTAAATTCTTGCTGGTATCTCTGTGCCAGCATTACGTTCCTGTGCTGCTTCTCCCCTTGCTCTGCCCTTCCTTTACATGTAGATTTTCCCAGGGCAGACAGCACTCTGTTGCTGATTTCCATGTTCATCAGTGATGGACATGAACGTTTTGGACTCCACAGCAGTAAAACTGTATTTACAGTAAATAGAGTTAGGCTTGCAGAACAGGAAGCTTTGCACTCCCATCTGCTCTCTGACTCGCTCCTTTCACCATCAACTTTATGAGCTGGTTTTTTTCTTCTTTTGTGTAGCTTTTATGCGCTATTGGTCCCATCCCACAAGAGATAAGAAAGAAATAGGATTTTTCTGTGTATAGGCTTTGCAGCATGTCATTCCAGGCTGTTTGTATCTTTTTTCCTAACATACATACATACAGATACATACACACATTCACATACTTTCTATATGTTTTATACACGTATGTTTTTTAGAAAGGGAGAAGTTTGTTTGAGTAACAGAACTTTTGTTTTTGTACTTACTTATACAGTCTGCCTTCCATTTGTGTTCTGTGCTGCTTGCATTAATGTGACACCATGCCTGTTTCTGAATTAACAGCTTGGCTACCAAAGAAGACCAAGAAGCGGAGGCACCTGACCAGGCACACTCTGAACTGGTGGAGGAGACTTCTGATGCTGCTGCCCCTCCTGAGAGTGAAAGTAGCCGAGAGAGCCTCAGCAGCGACTCAGACTCTGATGGACCAATACTGTACACAGATGATGATGATGATGACGATGAGGATAATGCAAGTGCTGAAAGTAAGCCCCTGACAAGAAGGGTCCACTGGGAAGGGGTGGCCATCTTTGGGTACATCTAATATACATTTGACCTGGCTGGCTCAGGGAGCCTACTAAGCTGTTGGGATTCCATCCAGATGTTAACTGGAGCTTATTGATTGAGTGCAGCCCAAAGACATCTACACTCAGTGAAATTCTGTGCAGCTGCCTCCATTAAATTGTGACCTTCGGGAGAGCAAAGACTTTGAGGTGGAGCTGCTAGCAAGGACATCAGCCCATGGGTGATTCTGTTGCAGGATCTAGTTCTCTGGCAGGGCATCCTGCCAAGAAGTTGCAGGCTACCTTTGCACGTGGCGTTAGGTGAGCATACCTGACCCATGCTAGTGCAAAGTAAAGAGAAGAGAATACGGCTGCATTGGATGGTTTTAGATTATTATTATTTTACCACTACTGAGAAATTAGTGTCCTGCTTCCCTCAGACAGCTGTGATCAGAAACCTGCTGGGCCCCATGCAATGGTGGGAGCAGGTCAAACGTTGCACATATGGGAGCGGAGGTGAGAGGTGCAGGTTCAGGAGAACATGGGGATGGAACAAGGCCTCCATGTTTGGTTGTCAGCAAGTCATTGATTTGGTTTGCCCATGTCATGAACCTCTGTTATTAAAGCACCCATGTGGCTTTCAACTGAATTGCAGTAGAAATCCCAGAGTTCCTTGTGTAAGTAACGGGCAGGGGTGGACAACTGAGGAGACCTATCAGTCAGCAGCTTCACTGTCTGAAAGTCATTTGTTCCTCTTTGATCAGGCTATTTCCAAGCATGGGAGCACCTTAACAGACAGAGCAGATCACAGTGTATTACTTCTAAGTTTACAGCTTTGACATTTCATCTGGGGTCATGGCTGTATCATCACCATATATCCTCTGACAGAAGTCCTTGCTGCTGCTGAAGAGGGTTGTGCTGCTCACCCTCTGCCTCATCCCTCTCCCAACTGTTCCTTTTTCCCTTAGGCCAGCGCTCATGTTTGGTTTTGCAGTGGTGGCTGATTTTCAGTAGAATTGGTTCCCTGATCCAGCTCACCACGTGGTTGTACCTTTGCTGGAGTAACGGAGGTCGCAGCAACAAGCTGTCAGGGGTAGAGAGGAGGGCATCCCTACTCCTACCACCTGCAGGGTGGCCTTATATCAGAATAAAATGACCATCAAACCATGGCTTTAGAGCCTTGCCCACAGCTGTTCAGGAGGAGGTGCTTTGCTGTGATTAATGAAGGAGGCCTGAACACGAAAGTGTTGTGTACTGAAGGGAGGTGAGGGAAAATTAACATTTTTTGCCTTGAACACTGGTGCAGCAGAAAGTGAATTGCCAGCTCACTCAAGACACTGAAGTCTTCTCCAGTTCTGCATTTGGTCTGAGTATGATGCAAAGTGGTAGGAACCAAAAATTCATGTATTCACACAGCAGCACGGTGTCTTAAGTGAGCTGGGAGCCCGTGGTCTTATCACACTGTAATGTCATGAAAACCTGCCAACCTTGGACATATGTAACATCCTCGGTCAGAATATCAGGAGACAAGGGAAGGACTAAAGGCCATGAAAAATACTCTTCCTTCCACAGCTGGCTGCTAAATTGCATGGCCCTTGTCCCTGCTGTGTCTGTTTTATGGATAAACAGATTGCTTCATTGCCTGGGGGTTCCTGCCTAGGCTACTTTACAAGCACTCAGAGCACTTTTCTATTTTTTTTTTTGTTTTAATTTACAAATTAGTCAAAGATGGTAAGCATTATACAAGAACTAAGTGGTATTAGATTGAAAAAAAAAAAAATTGAAAGAATGACAGAAAAGATGAGAGAACAAGACTAAACCATTTAAGGCTGGAGAAAAAGAGCAACAGGCTGCTAAATAAATGAACCTGTAATGTATCAGACTTCAAAGACACTTAAGTGTAGGTTTGTCATTTTTATCCTATCACTTCACAGATGACAAGTGATGTTTGTAAAACTTCTCTATGAATTTAGCTGATAGCTTTTTCATCTTTTTATTGTTGTGAACTGAGCTAAAACTATTTTTCTTTTAATGTTTGTTAGTTAAAATTCCTCTCCTGCATGTGGGAACAAGGCTGCTTTGGGGCAGTATTAAAATTCTTACTCAGAGTTATCTGTAACCTAAGCATGACTGAACTAAATCTACCCTCCTTCTCCTTTCCTCAGGCTCTTTGGCAAGTAAAATTCGTCGCAGGGATACTCTTGCTATCAAACTTGGCAACAGACCATCTAAGAAAGAATTAGAAGACAAAAACATCTTGCAGCGTACATCTGAAGAGGAGAGGCAGGAAATCAGACATCAGATTGGAACGAAGCTCGTGAGGTATCAGTGGCAGAGTAAATGTGGATTCACTGGGCGGAGGGGGAGGAAGAGAATCGAGAACACCGGGTTCCTGTTTTAAATGCAGCCCAGTGTGTGGTGCAGGATCTTTGTGGTAGAACTGCCTGGGAAACAGTATTTTTATTTTTCAAAAAACTTTAAAATGTCAGTGATGCATTTTTGTTCTGCAAGAAATAAATCCAAGTGCTTCTGGGGTTTTGGGTTGTTTGGGTTTTTTTTTTTTAAAAGAGGAAGATAATAAGAGTGACTCCAGAATAATCAGTGCCATGGTTCAAGCTTTTTCTCACATTGGTTAGCAGGGACTTGCACTTGTATATCCCCATCTCAGATAGAGTAGTAGTTCCTGAAACACAGAGCATGCCTGTGCATGTTTGTCCCTCCTGGCCCTCCCCATCCTCTTCCTGCTCTCTTCATTATTCATGTGCTGGTTCCAGCAAAAGGAATGGAGGGAGGCTGACTTTGTAGGTCAGTGTTTAGTGTTTTATTGTGCTCACCTCCGGGGCATGTCTTTCTTATGCTGTTTAACTGCTGTGGGTTATATGTTCCTTTCTTTTCCCAGACTTGAGAACATTGCTTAAAAAAGACTAATTTTCACCTGCATTTTTACAAACTTAAAAAAATCCTCATAAATGTTAATTTTGGCTTTCATGGACTCTGAGGATAGACTACAACATGTCTGGATTTTCCCAGATCTGTCCTTGTTTCTCTTGTGCTCAGAAATGTTGTCCAGGCAGATTTAGAGGATATCCTGTGTTTGTTGGAGATTTCCAATTACTGGGTAGTCCAGCCAGTACTGCTCCAGTACAGAGTACAGCAGTCCTGCATCAGCACTTGGAAGATGAGCCGAGTTGCTCTCTGAATTGGGTGGCTGGCTAACTCATTTATTTCATCCCTTAGCCATAAGAATGATACATCTATTGTGTAGAGCACAAGGGTCATTTTTCTTCTGCTAATAAAATGGCATGGTTGTTATCACCGCTTTCCTGACTAAATCCCAGATCCCTGCTCGTTGGTGCTCCCTCAGGGGCTTGAACTGCAGAAGCCGCTCCAGTCCGTCTCTGGAGCTCTATGCAGGGACCTTGCTGGTTCTACTGGGAAGCTGGCATGCTCCCTATGCAGTTCTGCTTTGGTGGCAGGAGACAACATCCGTGTGTGTCAGGGCAAATTTAAATTTGCTGGTACACTTTCTGTAATATAATGCAAGTATTAGTTGTTTATGTGTTCAAGTGGCAATAGTGCATCTTTTAAAACAAATGGCCACTCTGTGCTGTGGTCACATGCACAGTTATTATAACTGTGTCTGGAAATTACCTGTGTTGTTGAATACCTCTGCTGGCAAAGAGTACTGTGACCATATGAGAAACACCTTTTAAGCTCTATTACAAATCATAATATGTTATTTGGATCTGGTTTTAAATCAGTCACTTACTTTGTTCTCACAGGAGGCTTAGCCAGAGGCCTACAACTGAAGAGCTAGAACAAAGAAATATCCTAAAGCGTAAGTATTTTATTCAGGTTTCAGCCAGTATTTACTTAGAAAGTGAACATATGTTGGATTAATATGGAAACCTGTCATTGTTGCTCTAGTGTTAGAGCTATAACTGGAGAGAAATTATGTTCTAGGAAATAACTTGTCAACACTAGATCTATATACTAACCTGTAATGGTAGCTGTGAAAATTGTATATATTCCGAGATGCTGAATTTTGCTTGTCTCAATCCCACTCCTTGAAGCTGGTCCCAGGAATGACTTAGATACCCCTTAGAGGTAATTCCAGGCTAGTTAAACTTCAACCAATTGGGAGGAGGAGGAGGAGGGAATATCAGTAAGAGGCAGAAGTGGGATATAAAGGCAGGGGTTGGAAGGTGGAGTAGAAAGAGGAAAAGTGAAGCATGCAGGGGAAGGTGAATAGGTATATGCTGACTACTTGTTGCGTGAAAGGGGTGGTAAGGCAATTTAACAGGAAATAAACCCCCTTGCATTCCAACTTACCCTCAGATATTAGAGGAGCTGGGGGCGGCTGGGCTTAGATCCTGAGCAATGCCCAGTTGAGCACTACGAGTCCGACAACAGCAGATTCGCTCAATAGTGCGCTGCTCTCCCATACCCACGATTCATGGACTCACACGGCTAAACCTGCAGCATTTAGCAGCGTCCCTTTGGGCACGGGGGTGGGTTGGTGTGGCTGGTCACAGACAGACCCAGTTCGATGTGGCACTACAAGTCCGGGTACACTAATGCTGGATTCACTCAATGGTGCCCTGCACCTGCCGTCCAGTCACCATCTCTGGACTCTCGAGGCCTCATCAGGCAGCACCCAGTGAGAGATCGTGCAGCACCTCAATAAGTGAATAAGGCATTTTAATAGAGCAACGGGAATAATACAGGTTCGCGTGGGTTGCTGGTGACAATCTGCTGTCTGCAGGGGTACATACAAGCAGTAAGGTTACAAATTACTGAAAAGCACTAAGTTAAATAAGCAATTCTATCAAGATCTCTAAGTTTCCGAGAGAGTTCTCGGGGCAATATAAATCTTACCCAAAGGTGTCCCTACGGGGGAGGGAAGAGAAGCTCAGCCCATTGGCTGGTCCCAGAGGTCTGCGATGGTATCTTCCCTGACTTGTCCGTGATTGTATCTTCCCTAACATCCCCCCTTCTTTGGGCTACTTTTATATTATTTTTTACCTTCAAGGTGGAGCTTGAGTGACTCTAGTCATACCTTTACTGTGATTGGTAAAAACACTTCCGTTTGCCTTTCAAGGTAGAAGTTACCAAAACTTAGAGCGTATGGGTGGTCAGTGAGCTGGGGGTATGTTTTGTGTTTTTATAATTCAAGGTTCACACATGGGAGGTATTTGTCTAAGGGGTGCCAGGTGGTCAGTCCAGGGCCATAAGCAGATAGCGTATCAGCCCCTTGATGCCTGTGCCATCTCTTCTGCAGTGCTTACAGGGCTTGGCTGAGGAGTCTTCACTCCTCCTCACCCCCCCATATTGATATGCAGCAACCTTGGAGGATTCTTCGCATACCAGTTGCATTTTTCCCCTGGGATCTTCTTCGACATTATACCTTTCCCTATTGTGTGAACAAGGGCATTTTCTGATTTTTAAGTTACTACCAGTAGTTATTCCACACTACTTCAGAATGCTGCCTCTCATATGCACTTCTGACATCTGTGCTGAAATTTGCATGAGACATTCTCATTGAATATCTTCCCATCGATTAAATCCTTCTTCAGTATCTTTCTTGAAAAATTTAAGTCTATAATTCAAATAGTCAGAGGCAGAGGAATGAAGTACATTGGATATTTACCCTCTATACCTATTCTCCCATTTACTTGTTCTTAGTCTGGCAAACACTTCAGAACAGGCATTTTTTGTCTTCTTTATTAATCTTTCCATAATACGGATGTTACTTAAACACATACTGTAACAGTTGTCATGCCCAGCTCCTATAGCCCTGTTTCCATGCTGCAAGGGTAGCTAGTACTTGATGCTTAAGTAGAAGAAATAAATTAAGAAAATGCACATGGAAGCATTTCACACACAGCAACAAATGCAAAACCTCATCTATTCTTAAGGTATAAGAACTTCCCACATTTCATGTAACTGAAAGAGCGGGTATAATGCCATTGTTTCCGACAGTCATTCAGAAAAGTTGGAGTTCGTCTGTGCAACCCTGGTGCACAGCATGCTAACCCAAACCATTCTATGATTCTGTGATTCTAATGAAATAAAAGAAAATGGACTGTTTACCCAACAAAGTTCATGGACTGATCACTCTGTCACCTGCTCAGGCCAGCAAATCAAGGAGACATAGCAATTATAGGCTTTCAGGCAGCCATCTGTGCTAATGAAATCCTTCTGCTGTTGTCTGAGCTCTCAAAAGCCAAATAGTGCCATGTCTTACTGAAAAGGGAAGCTACAGTTCATGCATTATGGTGCACAGGAGAGGGTTCAAGGGACTTCTGTCCAATACATAATATGAACAGACTTTCTAAGACTATAATTTCTGAACCTACAGATTGCATATGTAAGTAAAGATAAAAACTGAAAAACGAACGTTTTTTTATATGACAAACCGCTCATGCTGGACTATGTGAGAAGGGTGATTCCAGAGCATCTTTGGTGGGCCAGGATACAGCCACTGAGCTGGGAGCACCAGCTGGGCTTCCTTACTGCCCTGTCTGTCTGGCTAATCTCTAGATAACTGATCTAGCAACAAACCTGCAACATATTTAATACCCCTTTTGCCATTGTTTATTCCGTTCACTGGTTTTGCAATAAGTAGCTCAAGACTGGAGAGCAGTTAATAGATTTCTTCTCCTGTTTCAGCTTGTTTACTTTAAGCTTTTGGCAGGGTACCAGGCTTTGCACTCAATACCTCCCGCCCTCCTCCCCTGCTGCTGCCGGGGGGCTGTCTTAAAGAGGCGAGGGAGAGCAAGAAATGAAGGCTGGGAAGCAGCATTATAAATCACAAAAAACTTGCAGCGTCACTGGCGAGCACGTGGAGAATCCAAAACTGCTTTTTGCTCATTATCAAGATAAAAAATATTTTGAGTTGACGGGGATCTGTAAAAAGCAAAGCAAACCAAGGCAGGCCGGGGTGTGTGGTGATGGTCTTACTCAGAGCCCTCTTAGGGTGCAGGTGCTCTCTCAGCTCTAAGGCAGATGTATTATCAAAATTACTACATTCCCTTCCTGTGGATCATTCGAAAATGTTTACATCTCTTAAATGCCTTCCTTGTTGTAGGCAGCTTTTGTGAACAAGTTGGAATTTCTTTCATAAAGCTTCCTTCCTCCTATTTTTAAGCAGTGGATGTGGAGAAGGGGTTATATTATTGCGTGTATGTAAACTGCAGCTAAGGGAAAGTATGGTTTTGAGTAATATTTATCAGACTTCGAGGTTACATTAAGTGGTAAAGGTCTAAATGTTTATTTCAGGATTAAGTTCAGCCCAAATCTTTTAAGAGGTTCAGAAAAAGTCACTATTTTTTCTTTTTTTATATTTCCAGTTAGTGAGGAAATCTGTCTTGCAAGAAGTTTTGTTTTGATAATATTTCCAGATAAACCAGTTACTGAAAATCCTGTGACCAAGTACAGTCGCAACACATTGCAGACGGATTTCTATAAAGACAATTTGTATAAAACTATCCAGACCTCTGAGTCTTCCCACACTAAAACAATTATGATAACTCAAGAGTCCACTTGAAGGAATAGATAAAGCCCTGTGTTTCTAATAAAGACAGGTTTCTTGTGTACTGACTTTGAGCCGGTAGTATTTATAGTTTTGCATTATGGCGAAGAAACTTTTTATTCTTCCAGGAATTTTGGATTAAGATAACTGTATTTTTTCCTGTATTTGTAAGGGACAGTGAACTTCTTGTACTGTGCACCTGCATGCCTGCCAGCACTGGCTTTGTAGAAAATAGGGTTTAGCTCTTGATGCTAGTTAAGGAATATTAATGGTTATCTTTGCTTGTAAAACCAGGAAAGAGAAGCCTCTTTGTGCGTTCCAGAGCACTGCAAGAGGCAAGCGCTTTGTTTGTCTTTTCTTTCTCTTTC
>NW_010301878.1:41073-61737 GCF_000700745.2 Antrostomus carolinensis
ATCCCATAGGGACACAATGGAAAGTTCGGTTTTATGCTCTGGGAGTACTTTCTGGTCAAGAACAGAGCAGTCCTCGGGCAGAACAATTTCTCTCTTCTCTTTTCCCCTTCTCCTACGAAACAAATGTCCCACAGACCAGAAGGTGACCAGATTTAATATGGCAAAAGTTACAGGAGCAATAATGTATAGATGCCAGTGATACTGTTCTGCTTTGATCGGTGGGTTTTTTAACTTGAAGGCCACAATAATTGATGCTAAACAAAATCATTTCAATTAGGAGTCAAATCCCAGGAGCTGCAGGCAGGGAAGAAGGGAAACCATAGTTTTGCTGGGATCTAAGTGGAGGCTTCTGCAAACAAATGTCGCTTGCTGGGCTGGTCTTTTGCCCATGCGGCAGCAGCAGGACATCTGAAGAGGGGACTTGCAGCTGAGAATGCTGAGTTTATATTTTCTTTCTCCACATCATACAGATTAGATCTGCTTTTAAGGTGGAAAGCAGTCAGAAGTGTGCTCCTGTGCATTAATGTGTTCCTGTTTGGGCAAGCGAGTCAGTTCATACTTGCAGCCAAAACGTGTCCCTCCAACAATTTTCCACAACACCTGAAGGAAGCAGGAGCACCAGACCCATTATTTTTAGCACCAAGCATCTTCTTAACTCACTGTGGCAACTTTCAAAACTTTTACCTTAAAAGACCAAAAATGCATGGTAGGTGTTACTGTTAGTAGGAATTTGTATCAGGGCAGTGTTTCAGTAGCACCGGGCTTAAATCAGTGCTCTGCCCAGCAGGCTGGAGATGGGAGATAGGTGCTGCAGGTACAAGTCAGTGCTGCAGAGGCCGGGACATTTGCTAAACAGCAGATTCAGTATATTAGCAGCAGCCACCAGATTTCAGTCCCTTTCCTGTAGCTCTTGAGTTTTATTCCTGGAAGTAAAACAGCTCGACTGTACAAACGACATCCTGCCCCTGACCTCTCATGCAGAAGACTTGTCTGTTCCCCATGGGTTTGATCCCTTCCTGCTTTGCTTGGGAGTGAAGGAAGCTCCTGGGGCCTCCTGTTGGAGTTGTCCTCCAAAAGGTGAGCTTCCAGCTCTCCTTCATGGCCTGCTCCAGGACCTGCCCAGGCCCTCTACTCAGCAGCAAAGATGGTGGCCTTGCTCATCTCCCATTTCTAGGTGGATTCTCCACCATCCATTTCCTCACCATTTAAGAGAAAAGCTATTAATAAACCATACGTTACGGTCACATTTTGGTATCTCAGTAAAATCTCCATCAACAGGAGATCCATCCTAATCGTGACAGCAAGCCTGTGCAATTGCATCTTGCCAGTGGAAACCTGGAATTAGTGTTGGACTCTTCTCAGAGAGCAGGTCTTGGGCTGGCATTGCCTTTTTCCTACTGTAACTTCTTTTTCTTTATGTATCATTTGTTCCTCTTCCCCTTTCCCTTGTATTCTTCTTACATGACAGTCTTTGAGTTAGCAGAGGAAGTCCGCAAGTACCACGAAATGACCTGTTGTAGCGTTGCCTCCAGAGAATCAGTCATGATACAGAAGGTCCTCTGTGGCCACATTGCTTATACTACCACAGCAGGCTGGCCATAACAGACAGGGCAAATTGGACGGTACCAGGATTTGAAACTGCCTTTTCATCTCTACAGGTTGGCTGCATCCACAATAGACAATTCAATTCCTTTAAATTTATAGTTAGCCTTGAACTGCAATGTGGAGTCCTTAAGCCCCAACCATTAATAAAACAGGATCAGAATTTTATGGCTATCTCTAGGTGGGATATTTCAGCTACAGCAAAGTTAACTTCGCATACAACCATCAGAGGTGAACTGAAAGGGCAAATAATATTCTTCAAAATGTACATCAATTAAAAAAACTGCCGAGTCTGTATGAATGTGCCTTTGTAAGTGTGATTTTCACTGGCACTCAATAAATCTAGTTTGGTTAGGACAGAAATTTGTTAAAAGCACATTTCAGTCTCATGCCCAAATACTTTCAAAAAATGCACATCATTTTCTGCTATGCTCGTTCATTTGGTCTAGCTAGTGGCCCTTAATCAAGGGAGCTTGAGTACTGAATCATATACCCACATTATAAAATAAGAAAAAAAAATACTAAAGTAACAAAACCAATTTGCAGTAGCAACTGACAGTGAAAAGAATTGTCATTGATTCATGTGTCCTGTAGCAGTAGAGAGGACAGCTAATCCAGATACTCAGAACAAACTTTTTTCTTGACCCTTATGAATAATTACACTCTTACTCTAAAGTCAGTAGGTGGCATATTGGAAATAAAAGCAACTGATTTTAATGTTAGGACAAGTAATTGAAACATTTCAGGGCACTTCTTATTTGCTGTTACACAGAAAGGAAATGACAGACACCTCCTTTTTTCTATGTTCCTGACCTACCTGGTGACTTGAGATGTCTACAGAATCAGGTGAAATGAGGATAGGGAAAAGAAATGAGAGCACACAAAATCCAAAAAGCAGACAACACATACAGGATCACCCAGAAATATGAGGAAACATGAGCCAGGACTTGAAGTCCTGAAGCTTTCAACCAAGAGAATACAGTATGTGCAGTTATAATACTTAAATATTCATGCCTTTTTATCTCTTCTGAAAACAGAGAAGAATGAAGAAGAGGAACAGGAAGCGAAAAGAGAAATAAAACGTAGACTCAGTAGAAAGGTGATGATGTGTTTTTTGTATTGTGTATTTGTGTACATGGGATTATTTTTTCTAAGATGCTAAAAAGCAGTGTGTATACATTACTGCACATGTCCATCAGTCATGCCCCTAGATTAGAAATCCATTTAAAAAGCAGTACAAGCTCAGTTCATCTTGGGGGAAACTCCATCCTGTCCAGTTTCCCATACCTGGAAGAACATTCAGAGTCTGGTCACGCTTGATATTTGTCCATGTAAGCAGGGGAGAGAAAATGAGACGTGTTTCTTCTGTGATCATGACCATTACTGTCATGTATGTTCAAGGGCAGCCACACCTGTAGATCCACTCCTCCCTAGAGCAGGAGAGAGGGCAACAAAGCAATGTGGGCCCTACAAAATCCCTTCACCGTTCTTCTAGCCATGTCAGTGGTCTTGGCTGCTCCAGGTGAGATTGTGCTCATTGCCCCTGGAAATAAAGCAGTTACGGATCTGCTGCCCTGACTTTGGGAGCTTGTTCTAGGAGAGGATGGGTGTTGTTTTCATACCTCTGCCTAGTCTGCCCTTCTCTGCAAAAGTACAGTTTCTGTAATGTGATCATCCTTAGTTAATTAAAATGAGTTATTTGAGGTGATTGAAACAATTTGGTATCATAAGGAGTAAGATAGATTATCTGTCCCCTAGATGTTAAAAATAAAATATTTTAGTTAGGCAGGTGCCTGCTGCTTATTTTCAATAGTATGGTTGAACACAGCAGACTGTGTAATCATTAACATAGAAGGACCTACTGTCTCATGGTGTAAAAGGTGTGACAGTTGCAGAGTCACAATTAATATTCCAGGGATAACTGTCACGATTCTCTGTGACCTGCCCGACAAAGACTATTTTTATAATCGAAGAAATTAGGTTGTGCTGCTTCCCCATTCCCATGCAGCACTCCCAGGATGGTGCCTTTTTTTAGACACCTGAAAGTGACCCCGGTTAGAAATACCAGTAAAGTTCTCCTGAGATTACATCATACCGTCAGCTTTTATTTTCTTTTATTTCTTTTTATTAAACGTACTATTTTCCGCCTCCCGCTTACAGCTCAGCCTGAGGCCTACAGTGGCTGAACTTCAAGCAAGGAGAATCCTTCGGTTTAACGAGTACGTGGAGGTCACAGATTCTCCGGATTACGACCGTCGTGCTGACAAGCCTTGGGCCAGGTTAACTCCCGCAGACAAGGCAAGGAACAAGTGCAAATTATAAGAAAATGCTTGCATCTGTCACTTTTGGGGGGCTTTCTTCTGATTTACATTCTTTTAATGCCAGCATCACGGATGACATCTGCTGGAGGCAGCGAGATTGTCAGGGTACTAGTGTGTATTTATTGCTTTTGCAGCTAAGAAAACTCACTCAGGTGCCTCTTATGAGCATATTTGCCACCTCCATTATGGCAGATCAGGCCAGAATTTCTTGCATTTTTAAAGCCTTGCTAAGCCAGGTACACACTGTTAGCAAAGGTGGCCATGACCCATGAAATTCAGGCTGAGTTTCTGCAGGCAGAAACCTGTGTCACTGCCACCAAGAGTTACTTTTGCAACTCAGTCAAGTGAAAAAAGGTAGAAGCTGCTCCATCCTCCTGAAGGTTCTTGGCTACAGCTGTCAGTGCAGGAGCTGACCGTGTGCATGCAGCACACCTTCTTGGGAAGTTTGCCCCCAATATGCTGCAGATAGTAGTTCCTCTGCCTAACTACAAAGGGTGAGACAAATGATTGTGTGATTCTCTTTTAAAAAACAGATCAGTCAAAGATTACCGTAACTCTTTCATTTCCTTTCTATACCACTTCATAAAAGGAAAGCTGTAGGATTTATGTATCAGAAATTCCTGGCTCTTTTAGCACTGGGTCTGAAACAATTTTTATGGAAATCCTATGAGATGTGCTTGGCATGATAAGTGGTATGTTGCAAGAACCCACTATCTTTTAGCTAAGGACTGTGAAGCACTGATTTTATTTCAACTTGTATTTTAATATTAATGCCAGCTTATCTGACAGTCAAAAGAGAATCTCATATCAAGTCAAGGTGGAGGCATTAAAAATGTACCCAGAAGTGTTTGTAGATGTTGGTTCTGGGAGGTGCTGAGCACTCCCTAGTCCTCACGTAGTCTGTGGGAGGTTAGAGCACCCAGCACCTCCACTCTCAACTAGGTCCGGCCAGGGTAAACTGCACTAGAATAAACAGCGAAATTTCATACCTACTTTAGGGTAGAGGTTTTTAATCTCAGTTCATTCTGTAATGAACAAGTGCCCAAGGCTGGTTCTGTGATTCCCATGTTTGTTGGCCTCAGCAGAAAGGCAAAGACCCCTGGTTGCCTGGAAACTCCCTTGCCCTTTTTTCCCAAGGAAGTCATTTTTCTAATTCCAGTGGGAGCAGAAAATTGTACTGTAACTATATTACAGAGCTGGGGCTCTGGTGTCTTTGCTGCTGATTCAGTGCTCAGAAATAGCTGTCTCTTTCCTAGCTATTACAGCAGCCTTGTGTAAGCATGCTGTTGTGGCTAAACAGAACCATCTCCTGCTTAAAATGCAGTTTCTCATTTGTGAGACCACAGTCTGGTGATGCTATAATTTTATCATGCTGCTTGTCTGTTCTGCGTTGAAAGGCATGCACACCAGATGAGATTTCTTTAGGGATTAATGAAATTATACTGCTTTATTTAAAATGGTGAAAGAAAACAATGAGTAAGAATAAACTGACATTTCATTTCACAGTGAAGGTAGGAAAGCATGTGGCATAGAAACAAAAGCCCATATGGTATATATTAGAATATTTCAGAAATTATATTTATTACTTGACAAAGTAAATTACTTATTACTCTTTTTAACGTAAGCAACAAGGCATGTACAAAATGCACTGAATTTCTGTTCTTTACTATATGCAAACTGAAAACACAAGCCTGAAATGTCAAAATATCTCATATAATTTTACATAAAACTAATCAAACCAAGTTACTAACTCCCACTTAAAAAACTGCTGTTCATCTTGCATTCCTCAAGTCCTGTCCCCAGTGGGAAGATACAGGGCCCCTGCTGAGTGTACAGTGCCTGTGCAGGCAGCGTGACTCACCAGCTCCTCAGGGCTGTGCCTGGAGATAGAGAACCATAGAGTCATAGAATGGTTTGGATTGGAAAGGACTTTTAAAGGTCATCTGGTCCAACCCCCCAGCAGGGAGCAGGGACATCTGCAACTAGATCAGGTTGCTCAGAGCCCCATCCAACCTGACCTTGAGTGATTCCACGGATGGGGCTTCTACCACCTCTCTGGGCAACCTGTTCCAGTGTCTCACCACCCTCATTGTAAAAAATTTCTTCCTTACATCTAGTCTAAATCTACCCTCTTTTAGTTTAAAACCATTACCCCTTGTCCTGTCACTATAGGCCCTGCTAAAACATTTGTCCCCATCTTTCTTGCAGGCCCCCTTTATATAGTCCCTTTGTGGTTGCACACTCAGCAGGTGACTGTCGAGGTAACCCAATCCCTTGCCCTTTTTTGTCTGTAGCAAGTGCCATTTTTTGGTGGGGGATTGGTTCACCCATTGCGGTAGATTTGCTGTTTCTTTGTTTATTGTTGGTGTTTGATGCTTTGAGTTTCTTTGTAGTGTACTACTGTTCCAAATAGCTGTAACTGAAAAGAATATTTCGTGTTGATGATGAGAAATGTGTGAGAGCTGTGGTAAGGGAGACTGGAAAATGGGAACTGTAAGGGAACCTGCAAGAATAGGGCCAGATTCCTCTCAGACTCTACTTCCTTTAATACTCATATTTCTTACGGTTGCTTATATCATTATTGTTTATTAGGCAGCAATACGGAAAGAACTGAATGAATTTAAAAGCACAGAAATGGAAGTACATGAGGAAAGTCGGCAATTTACCAGGTGGGTGAATCCCTCTTCTTGCATACGTTGGAGAGGTGAGTATGACAGTGACCCTCTGTAAGTCATAGAATCATAGAATCATATAATATATTGGGTTGGAAGGGACCCTCAAAGGTCATCTAGTCCAACCCCCCTGCAGTGAGCAGGAACATCTTTACTAGAGCAGGTTGCTCAGAGCCCCATCAAGCCTGACCTTGAATATCTCCAGAGGTGGAGCCTCCACTACCTCTCTGGACAACCTGTTCCAGTGATCTACCGCCCTCATATTGCAGAACTTTTTCCTAATATCCAACCTAAAACCCTTTTCTAGTTTAAAACCGTTACCCCTCATCCTATTGCTACATGCCCTTGTGAATAGTTCTTCCCCAGCTTTCTTATAGGCACCTTTCAGGTACTGGAAAGCTGCTATAAGGTCCCCCCAGAGTCCTCTGCAGTTGTGGCGTGACTGGCTCCTTGCATAGATTCCTACCATGAGTCCTCTTGAATCCCACCTGAATCCCACCACTGATTCTGGTGGGATTCCCAGTGTTGCTGGTGCCATCCCTGAAGTTGAGTAGTTGATACAGCAGTGAAGGTCACTGCAGTGGATCTTTTGCTACATGGAAAAAAGATTGTTTGGAAAATCTTAAAAATAATCCTTTGAAAGGACTCAGGATTTTTCACACATAAAGTTAACAGTCCTCAAGCACAGAAAAAAGAGATGTCCTTCTCTGGCAGTACTCCCTTGCTCAGGAAAGTATACATTTTTGTAGATGTGTTTGATAAGTGAAAACTAGATGATGTGTTGAACTTCAGAAAAGCTCACCAGTGTTTTAGGGAACTTCCTAAGGGTCACCTAGGCTCCTGGCAGCAGTTTTTGGGGAACAAGACAGATTCTCATATTCCTTGTTTGCTATTTCTAATGTGTTAATTTGGATTTGTTTCGTTCTCTGCTTTGGATAACATTGTCTGAAGCATTATTATTTAAAGACCTCTGAAGTGTCCACAGTTTTTAGTGGGACTTCAAATTTGGCAGTTATTCCTAGAGGTAGAGAGGCGCTTTCTGCCATCCCCGTGGCTTCTGGTCCTACTTTTTTTTTAAGTTATAAAGGCTGAAAATTGCCACCTGCAAGCAAAACTTGCTGTTAGGCTCCCCTGACAGAGCATACATAGTATTATTGTCTTCACTTCCACACAGAGTTAAGTCAGATAAAAACAATTGCCCAAGACTGGGTCCCTTCCTCTTCCTGTGACTGTTTCAGTCAAACTCAGGATCCAAGCGAGTGTGAATTCTCTAAAGAGAGTGTCTCAAGGAAAATTCACAATGGGAGATGGGTGTTTGGTGATTTCTGGCATCTCCTAGTTCAGCGCTTGATTTCACAACTTAACAAACCTAAGCCAGGAGTTACGAACCAGGAGGCAGGGTTTTATCTAGTGTCACGTTCTGATCGTTAGAAAATGTCCTTTTCAAACATGGACTTGTATATTTTCATTTGGCTTCTGATGTCGTTTTCTCTTCAGGTAGTAGGTAGTATATCTTCTTCAGAATATATAAAAATGCTACTTTTAAAAAATGGGCATCCTAAGGAGGAGAAAGAAAATGAGCAGGAATAGAAACCTGGTTGTGTGCTGACAGAGATGGAATACAACCCCCTGCTTATGTTGTTAATGTTTTTTGAGTTGCATTGCAATATAGAAGCCTAAGTACAGATAGGCATGAGTCATACAAAAAGCATTGGCTATTTTTTCACTAGAATTGAAAACAGTTGAGACTGATTACAGTTGGATTCTTGAAAGCTGAACCAAGAATCTCAGGGATCCAGTGTGGAGTGACAAACCAGTTAAAAAGTGATTTTTTTTTTAATCCTTTTTTTTTTTTAGGAGAGCCTTGGAGAATGGAGTAAAAATTAGGCACAGACAAATTGTGATAAATACAGGCAATGATGCCATAGGGTCATGGAAGAATCTCAGCCTGAGGGAAATTTGTCTCTCTCCGTTCCCTCTCTGCCCTCTTTTTTTCACTGGTCATGTTGTGGAGCCCCACTGCACAGAAGTCAGCAGAGTAACACTAGAAAAAAATAATTAAGGGCAGAATTAGATGCAGATGTTTTAAATCAATTGCAATTTTGGAAATAAAAGGAGATTCAGTTTCCTCTGGGACCTCTCATTAAAAATTATGTAGTTCACCACTACATTTGGATTGATACAACAGAAGTGTTAGGAAAACCATACACAAAAGTCTCTGGCCAGAGAATGAATTTCTCATCTTTTATTTTTTTTCAGGAGTGATCACTGAGATAATATAAACTAAAAGGCTCTTGCATTAGCAGCTGGTTAACGAATGTTTATTTGTGAAGTTCTGTGGTAGAATGAGACAACAAGGAAGATGCTTATTAAACAAAAATACATTAAAAATATAGTTTCTTATATTATTACGTGTTCAATATAAGAAGCTCTTATCTTTTAATTGTTCAAATTTGATGTTAAACTTGGGAAAGAAAAAACACTGATTTTCATTGTTCATCATTTACTGTAATGACTGTCAGTTGACTGTTTTTCTCCTCCTGGTAATTTAGATGGATTCCTTCTGTTACATCGTAGCAGAATCCAAGCAACTGAGTTTCTAAAGATAGATAAATAAATAAAAGTTTGGGAAGGGGATATTAGTAGATGTTTATAAAGTGCTTCTAATGGAAATGCCATATATAGCCCAATATATTGTTGTTCTACACAAATACAAAAACCCCGTGTCTTTTTTGCAGTGCACTGTACCCTCACTTAGCAGATGAGCTGCATACTTGTGAATGCCAGCTTTTGGGTACGCCTCCTTTAGCTGAGAAATGCATCCCTGTGTTGTACTGTACCACATTACAGGGTAATAGGTGGCTCGCTTTTTTTTCTCTTCTCTGGAACTGTTAAGAGAAAATGCATCAAACAAAAGCTTAACGTAAACCTACTGTGTTAGGTGCCTCATTACTTACGCTTTTTTAAAGTTGCTGCATCTTTTATTACTTCATGGATAGATATATTTCTTAATCCATTTAAACAGAGATTTAGAACTCTAGTGATAGATATGTTGAGCACCTGATATTGGTGCCCTTCTTACCCTTTTGCTTGGATTCCTCCTATTTAAGCTGAGTTAGAATTTCAGTTCCTGTAGGCTCCGAACTTATTCTACAAATGGTTGGTGACATCCTTTGGAGAAACCCACCTTTCTCTGAGGCAATCTGGAGTGACGTGCATGCCCTACCTAAAAGTCTAAAAACCAGTGAGGTCTATTTGAGCCTTCATATACCACAGTTGTCAATAGGAAGAAAGCATCTGCAGTGCTATAAAATGTGTTGCTTACTTTAAAAAATCCAGAATTTTTGTTGGCCTGATTCTGAAGAAGCGTTAAAAAACAGAAATTTAAGTTTTATGGCTTAGGAAAGCTTTTATGATTTACTGGCAGTGTCTCCAAATACTGGATGCAATTTTGGCTAAGTCTATATTGGTAAACAAAACTGGAGACTGTTCTCCAGCACTGAGGCCAGCAGGCTTGGCACAGCTTGAATTCATACAGTTAACCTCTTCCCCCCACCCCAAAAGAGGGTGACGTCCCCCTGTACCCAGTCTGCCTGTTGGCCTGTGCTTAATCCCAGCCATGCCCAGGCAGTATTGGGAAGAGCACTGGTTGACCCGAGCAAAATGGTGCCAGAGACCACAGTAATAACAGGTTAATGGTATGGACAGAGGGAGGTACACCCATGCTTGAGCCACACCATCGCCCTGTTTGGTATTTTAGTAGAGACAGACAGACCAGCAAGGGATAATAGGGCTGACTCCAATCTCGCTTAGACCAGGAAAATCAGGAATAATTCTGTTCAGGCAACAAAAGTAAACAGCTGTGAGAGCAGAATGAGGATCAGTGTCATTGTCAGTTGAAATAATTTACATTTTTTAATGATTTATCATTTCAGGTTTCATCGTCCATAACTGTTTGATAACAGCCCATATTTCATGTAACAATTTTCTTTGGGAAAATCATTGCGTCCTGAAGACCTGAGATTGCACTGGAACTTGACTGAGTGTGAGTGTGTGCTACAGCTTACCCTGAAGTTAATGAAGGATGTGGCCCTCATTTTTATCAATGGACAGATGATTTGTCTAAGAGGAGGAGAACCCACATAAAGTGTTTGTCAGTGTTAAGACAGACTGTGGTCCTGTGGCTAGCCCACACAGATAAGTCAGGGGACTTCTTCATCGGAGCTTCGCAAGTCAGGAAGAGCTGAAGACAATCGCCTGAGAACCTGTTACCAGGAACTCACCAGACTGCATAGGGTTGTGACTCAGGGTAACTGCGGAGGGCAGTGTGAAAAGGACTGAGAGCCTGGAGGAAGAGAGACTTTGCTTGTCGGTCTGCAGAGAAAGTGAAGTGGATGGGACTGCTTAATGATGCACTTGGCTAGTGGGAGGAATTATTTTTTTAAAAAAATGAGAGTGTGAGCAATGCATGTATTTTTTTTTTAGTGGCCACAGCCTGTCTTAGAACGACAGCAAACCACAAGTCCTCATGTTATCAGTACTTTAGTGAAGAACTGTAATTTTCTCTGGTGCCAGTAAATTCAGTTGCCAGAAATTAGTCCTAGTATAACTCAGCTGTCTTTTTTAAAATCCCGGTGAGCATGCTTCAAGAAAATACACTGAACATTCATACAGAACAAGTCATATATTTTTTGGTTTTTAATGTTGACATACTCTGTATCTTCAGAAATACATAAACAGGATTTGAAGGACAAATAACATGTGACACTATGATTGCAGTTAAGTGCTTCATGTTTGGAAACACTCCCTGCTGTCTGTCACTTGCCATTCAAACCAGAGGGATCATTATCTTTCTCACCTATGGCAGGCAGTGGTGACAACTTCAACATCAGGCTAGTATGAATCCAAAATCAGAATTGAAATTGGGCACAAAAGTCTTTACTAGTAGGCTTGAGCAGTGATTACTAATGTGACTTTTTACATTTAAGGACTCTTCCACTGCTTTGAGGAAGAACTCCCAGTTGAATCAGTATATCTTCAGCCAGTGGTCATGTAAAAATGAACAGAAAATCCTTAGAGTGTCTGCAGCCTGGTTTTGTTGAGTGTGAAGAATGCTTCCTAGATTCCTAATTTTTTATATTATCTTGAAATTGTATATGTGAATACAGTACTATTAAAATTAAGTAGTATGGAGTGTGAAAGGCAATACATGGTTTTTCTAAGTTGGCCCAAAGGCCTATTAAAAAGCCTGTGGCATTGTTTACACTAAAAAATTCTCTGTCTTATATTAGCACTTATTTATCCTTTGAATTAATGTACACAACATTTTGGGGGGGTCTGGAATTCACATATGCATACATTTAATGCAGTATTACAATATATTTGGTATTTATCCTTTCTAATGAGTGTACATATTACAATTTATTTTTGTCTTTTATGTGCCCTGTTTAGTTTTTAATTATGAAGTGTAATTATTTCTTTTTCAGGCAATAAAAGGTCTGTGTAGATGTGATTTTTACCTCAGAACCTGCAGTAGATTCTTACGGAATGCTTTTAGTTTATAAAATTGAAGGTTGTTGTTTTAGATGTCAGCCTAAAGGCAGGAAGACAATTTGGTGGCTAAAATTAGATCTCCCTCTACTGATATTTACAAGACCAGGTTTGCATAAATGGGGTGGATTATTTTAGTAAAGAGCACTTCTAGTAACAGGAAAGTGCTTTCCAACAGCTGGCACTCTATTATTTTTAAATAGTTTGACAAACCTTTTTTTTTTTAAAAAAGATAGATTTATATGACTGTTAGGAGCACTTGCATTTTAGTAAAAACCCTGATGATGTACAAACCCCAGAATACCAATAACCAAATAAAATAGCCATCTACATGCTTGTAACAAAGAGAAGGAAGCAGCACCTTCCTTTTTTAATGGAATCAATAAGAGGCATTAGGATTCCATTTGCAGAAAACAGTTTAGCTTCTGTGAGGCCCATCATTTTATAAATATAGAAACACCACTTTGACATCAAGGAAGCAGCAAAAATGTATTCTTTGGCACTAAATCATACAGGAATGGTCAGGCCATTAGAGTTAAGATTTGTCAGCAATTCTGATAGAATCTTAATTTTTATTTTTAGAATTTGAAGAGTAAACTTAAAAACTTACACTAGCAGTTAATAAATAGTTCTCGTGCTTAAACTTTTTGTTGTTGTTTTTGTTGCCAAACTTAGAAATGTCTGTCCAAAATCCTATAAAGGCCTACTATGTTGACTTTGAAGTATAAAACACAGTATTTCACTTCAAAGGAAACAAGTGGAGCAGCTAAATAGAGCTCAGTGTTGCCTTTATCACTTTTGAACATTTGAAAGCAGCCAAGATACTAAAGGCAGAAAGGTAGCTGTTGCACAGGCAGAATAACTTGGACAAAGGTAAGGTCAGACTATATAAATGTTATATAAGACTTTATATGTTCCACTGACATGGCAGGGCACATATAGGGTACACAAACAAACTAAAACTTGTTAAACTCTTAGGATGAAGTGAATGAGTTGACTTTGCGAGAAGATATTCCTCTGTACTAGGCCTGGAGCATGGATGGAAAGACATGTGCCACCTTCTCATTTTAAGAGTTAAAACACAAAAATGAGGTTACAACTAATGGCTCAGACTTCCTCAAGCTGTGTTTTGCCATAAGACATCAGGATACATATATGAGGTATCACTTAGGCTTTCTCTATCCTCCTTCTGGGTTTGGGTTTTTTTTAAGTATTCACTACAAGTCATTGCTAGAGGCAGAATACCAGCCTGGACAGAGATGCTGAGCTGATCTTTAATATCTTAGGTAGTTTCTTACTATTTTGATGATAAATGATCAGATGCACTCTTTGGCCCACAATTCAGCAAACTGCTTAGGCAAATCTATGTAACTGGACAAAAAGAGCTGCCTTTATTGGGACTGATGTAAAAATGTAGTATACTTGCAGAATTAGAACTATTAACTATCCATTGTGTATTGTACCCACACAGACTTAGAATTGTATATGATATTTTTATATTCTAAATATCAACTGGCAGGAAAACAAGAGCTGTAAAGTGTTATCTGTGCAATAAAAAATAACAAGATTTTGGTACATCACTATGTGCAGTGAAGCAAGTTTGCTTTACCTTATTGAGCTGCCTGAAGTTGGTTTCTGCTCTATCTCCTCTTCCTCTGTATTGATGATTTCAAATGTCTTCAAGTTACTATAACAGCCCATTGGAAATAGTAAGTCATGTACCTAACTGCCTATGGTGCTGCATGCCTGTTACAAGGGAAAAAACAGGATAAGTTCAGAGAAACTCCTGAGTGAGTAATCCTTGAGGAACAAAGAATAAAAATATGTAAAAAAGGCAAAGAAAAAAAATCACACGTTCCATGCAACATAGTACAGTCCAGCTGGCTAAAAGGGATCAATGTGTTAATTTTTGAACAAGTTATTTAAATGTCATCCACAACATATGACAAACCTTACACACATAGCTGTGTTCCACAGAGGCAGAGATGAACTCAGACACAAAGAAAAAAATTGTAGCTTGAAGTAGTGGTTTCTGAAATTGCCTCATATATCACATTTATCAGTAGGATCATGCATCACAGCGTGTTGCTGTGGGTGCAGAAGAACGGATGCTTAATCAAATCCTAATTTCTTCACATAACAAATTGAAATGGTTCTAGAACATATCTCTTCTTTCAGGTAATATATATTAGTCCTTATAACTGAAACTTGTTTCAAATGGTAAATAGTCTGTCTGAATTTCCTCTAATTGTGATGTGTTGACACAAGAAGTACCAAAAAACCCCTATTTAAGCTAAATACCTTTTCAGATGGTGACTTGAAACAAGGTAGGATGAGGAACAGTGTCTCTTCAAAATCACTGAATGTATTCACAGCCAGTTGTAGGTCTACAAAATTGTCTTTATGTATTGGGTACAGCATTTACCTACCGCCGTGCATGTCCCTTGCTGTGGTGGACTTCACCAAACTCTGTTGCAGTTTGGGGCCAGGCAGCCCCACCTTCTGCTTTGGCCACACCAAGCAGCTCTTAGAGAAGCCCCACAACCTCAGTGTTGACATGTGAAAAACATATCAGATGATCACTTTTTTTTTTTTCCCTTGAAAACCAAATGAAAGCTGTGAAACAAAGGGATGAAAATTTCCCTGATAGTACAGAAATTAGACCCCTCCTTCCAGGTGAGATTAGAGCTTTGTTTCTAGCAGAGATGCTTCAAACCCAGGTCTGACTAGTAACACTACAGCTACATCAGAGGATTTGTTTCAAAATACTTTTCACTTAACCTGAGTATAAATATGGCCTGAGACACCATTTTCTATCATCGTAAAACAGGAGGAAGACCCAGCCCAGCACAGAGGAAAAACGTCTTATCCAGCCTGGCAGCCTCGGAATCAACCCAAACCCCGGCATCTGCTGCAGGTGGCAGCGGGTCAGAGCCAGAGTAGGGAGAGCCACGCTGTCACCTGGGTACCTGGCAGCCTGCACCAGTGGGACAGGTCTGGCTGAGCACTGCTGGCGTCCTAAGTAGAGACTAGAATACGAGCCCATGTCTGAATGTCTGTTAATGCTTTAATGATAACGTAAACCAAGCTAAAAGCCTACGTGTGCATTAGATTGTCAGGTCTGCCAGCACTGCATCAACGCTTTCACGTCATCTGGTCTTATTCGTATCTCAAGGAGTTAAGACCTGTGCCGCTGCTGTAAACTAAAATAAAGACATACTCAGGGTGAAAAACAGAACGAACTTGCCTCCTGCCTTCAGGAGCTCCCGCATTTAGCTCCATTATTGTTGCCATCTTTATTCTTACTGTACAAAGCTCAGTGCAATGCTCACTGCTGGCATCTAGCTAGCTTTTGATGAACAAAAAAAAAAAATCAAGTCTGAAAGTTTTTATTAGGTTGATACTAAAATATTTTGAGGATCAAATTAAAAGAAAAGTAAACAATGCTTCTATTTAACAGACATCTGGGAGAAAAAAAAATATGGAAGTGTATCTATATAGACAAAGGGTGAGATGGAGTAAAAATAACATATTTCACTGTAATGTTATGACAGGTTTCTATTTATTGACTTTAATGATTAACAAGGTCTTGTTTCACTTTGTTAGTGTTCCCATCTTGTTTCAGGATTTTAATGGAAATAGAGCTCATGTGAACCAGATACAGCATTTCACCAATATTTCATTGTCTTCTAGAAGCTAAGTACTGAATTGGATAGGAACAAAGAAAGCGATGGTATTCTCTTTATCTCTTTGTTCAATCATTAACTCTTTATATTAAAAAAGTCTTGCAATACTATGTCAAATTTAACCATATTTTAACACTGTTATAATATAGTAAAATGTTGCTGAACATACCTTCCCTTCCTTTCACTACTTGTGTGGTGGTATATTGATTTGTAAACTTGTATACATTTTGGAATTAAAGAAATACTGTGTTTTGGATGATTATTTTAGCTGGTGTGATTTGAAACAAAAATATATCAATGGCTTGTTTGAATGGGCATCTAACTGTATGAGTAGGGGTGGGAAGGGTGTGGAGGTGGCACATGCTAATTGCCTGCAACTGTTTAAGCTCTTAAGATTTGGGTTTTTTCCCTCTGAAAGAGAAATAGAATTCCATTTAGAACCAAACTGCAAATCTAGGAGCGGTGCAAGAATGCTTCAGACCATGTTGCTGTACACGCAGGAGCTATTAAGTTTGCATCCCTTCCCAGCATTTTATGGAACTATTGCTCCAACAGTACATGATGGCAATAGCAGTATGGCACACTTCGTGGACCCAGCTGTACCTTCAGCTGTACTGGGCGTACAAGAACATGCATTTCTGTGGCAGAGCTGCAATACGCTGGGGCAAGGTGCTGCTTGCCAGTAGTAGGAATCCTTGCGCACATGCCTCTTCCAGTCAAGCCTGCAAGGACACCTCTGAGAGATGACTCCAGCAAGGAGGACTTGATAACCCATCCACACCAGTGCAGGTGGTTAAGCTCCAGTAGGATCTTAAGAGGGTCCAGTAAAGCCAGGAGGCTCTTACATGCTGAATATACTATCAGCAAGCCACAATCACCTGAAATTAAATTTTCACATGAATTCATTGAAATTAAAATTTTGCAGCACGTAATGGAGAGTGTCACCTACTAATAGGCACTGGGCCAGTTCTTACACTTTATTGTTTTTATTATTTTACTAAAAATAGAAACAAATTATACTCAAAGTAACTTGCTTCAATTTCACCAGATGTTCCTATTTACAAGTAAAATAAGGCAAACAATATTCAAGACTTGGTTCCCCACTGCCCATCATGCTGGACAGTTATTGATAACTACAGAAAATGTATCTGAAACACTATCATCTTAGAAGTGCTGGCATTTCAAAATGTACTTTCCACATGTTTAATGACTTTCAGATGATCTGAGGCTGTGGAGAATCAATATCGGTAACTTTTCAGCTTACTCAGTGTGTATTTTACATAACGATTATAAAATGAATGCATTTACTTGCATTTTGGCAGCTTGACTTACTATGATTGAATATGGTAACTATAAAGAAATGACTGGTCTAGTACTGCATTTTACACAAGTGTATTGATATCTGTGAATGTAAATAACTGGAATTGTTACAAATTTATGATAGCTGCTTCTTGGGGTTTTATCTGTATTGTAGTATATATATATATATATACACACACACACAAATATATTCCAATATTGTCATCTGAAAAATAGAATTTGTATTACCTTTTTTTATGCAGTACATATATTATGCTTGTTTTATGGTGTTTTTATTTAACAAGCAAAAAAGATGTGTGCTGCCTAGTTGTACAGTACTGTAGGATACTCTGCTGTGCATAGTTCCAAGTGCCTTAGACAACTGTTAAGCTTTTTGAATTATAGATATATATTAATGAATATATATTAATATAAAATGAAGACAATTACCTCAATAAAATTGTTCAGAAAAACTTTACAGAAAATTTTTTGTTATTGAATCTCTAGCAAGTACATGGATGTGTGCAACTGAGTTAACTTGAGAGAACTGTTATGGAAAGTGGCCTCCAGAGACAGAATTAAAAGTCCCTCTGCATAGAAATGAGACAAAGGAAGGTTCTTGAAACCTTCCTTTGAATTTTGTGAGTCCTTCAAACACACCTGGTAGCTCTCTTGTGGTTGGTGTACTCATGCAGAGGTGAGTTCAAAGAGGTGATAGTTATTTTAAAAATACGAAGTTAGTGTTGTAGCTCAATGGTTCAGAGATGTAATTTATGCTCCTAGTTTCCCAATTTTTTTTTTATCAGCAAGAAGTGGTTTGCACTAATTTCAGTTTAATTGACAGCAGATTTACACCAAACTACACCTACTGCACACGGACAAAACTGATCTGCACAGATGATGTTCAACCTAGTCTTCAGTATTTAATATTACAAAGTGACTAACAATTACTTCTGCTTTTTACTTACTTTGTAATAACCTCTGCGTTGCGAGACCTAAGAGAAAAAATATTTGCATAAATTTCCTCATATGGAAGGCAAGTTGTTGGTTATGTCAAAGAAATGCGTGTTTCCAGCATGTTATTTTTCAAGCTGCTGCCTCAACAGTAAAACCATTCCAATATTGACCTTTCTTCTTCCATAAGCATAAAAGAAGTGGTTAGTGACCTGACCGCTATTCCCCCAGTCTCTGTAGATGCTCTTTGCTGAGTTGAAACTGCAAGGTGTCTCAGCAGAGAACACAATGAGAGAATACAGTGGGATGGATGGCCTTGTAAGGCTTAGCTTAAATCAGAAGCTGAAGCAGAGTCTCCACCTGAAACTCTCATACACATTTCACATACATGTGATACTAAATTTTTAATTTTGATAAATCAGACATTGGTTGGGAGGAGATAATGCACCCTTAGGTATCAACAAAGGAGGCCATACGATGTTTATTGTTGCTAATCTTGCAATTTTAAAACTGATCTCCAGATTGATCACTGTTGGTATACATTATCAATCTTCTTCGATAAGGGAGCCTGTTATTTTAATCACAGTGTGAACATATAATATAGGTCCTTCCCCCTAAACGCTTAGAATCTAAACAGGAAATACAGTGTGGGGATGTGAGTTAACACAAGACAGAAAACCATGAGACATAAAATAATGAAGAAGTAAATTTAACTTACACACATGAAACAGATGATTAGCAATAGAGCTGAGAGGAAAAACTATTTTTTCCTCACTTCCAGCCTGACAACAGTATTTCTAGACCAGATTTGGGGTATGCAGAAGGACAGTACTGCCACTGTTAGACAAGGGGTCACCAGGTGCAGGGGATCGTCAGGTGTAATCATTACCAAATCTGACAGCAAGCACTTTGCGCCACGTAGTCTTCTAGGGATCAGATTAGTAATCTCATCTACTTTGTTACCCCCCAGAGAAATGCTAAGCAGTTGAGTGATTCTGCTCTTAGTCTTGAAGTTACCTTGTGAAAAGCTAGCTCAGCTACCCCACATGTCACTGGGTTTGCAGTATAGACATTGTATAGGAAGGGAGTTGCTCCCATTAGGTGCAGTCCTGAAAAAAACATTCACAGCATTGCTGATCTTCCTGGCACTACAACCCTCAGATGGCTGATGGCAAGAAGATACCCACCACAGACTTCTAGTAAGCGACAGGAAAGGAAAGCATGGCCTTTGTGCAGATATACACAGGGATAATTTGAACCCTCTGAGTACAGGAGTAATTTCAACTGTTGGAGCAGACCAGATTAGTTGTGTGCTTCCATGAGAATGATGTGATGAAACTTGATGGTAAAGCTGCAGGACTGCAGAAAATAACAGCCAGAAGAGTGAAAATCCGAGCTCTTTTGGAGCTTTAGTGACACCTACTGAAAAACAAGGAAATCCATTCAAATACGACCAGAGCTAGTATTTTAAGGTATACATATATATTTAGCTGCATACATATACACACATAGTATGTGGATAATTCTTTCTTAATTTTCAGTAACAACCTTTCCATAGTTGTTATTGTTTTAATTGTATATATACTCATGGAAGAAACTGCTCCCTTCTGTGCTTTACACTTTCTTTTTGAAATGTAACAAAATGCTTTTACATCATATTCCTAAAATACCAAGCATACTTTTGTTGTTGTTGTTGTTGTTGTTGTTGTTGTTGTTGTTAGCAAGGAGCATGTATGCATGTCTGTGTGGCTGTGCACAGGTGTGCTACATGGCATAGGTATAACTTATACAGCTATAGTGTCCTACCACAAGAAATAAGAACTCGTATATGGTGAAACACTGTTAGTATGAATAAGTATTATTTATACTTGAGCCTTTAAATTCAGACTGGATATAAGCCTGTGTGGAGGCAGACTGCAAAGGTAGTTTTCCTTACAAGAAAGACATTGAGTTGCTGGAGCAGGTCCAAAGAAGAGCAACGAAGCTGGTGAAGGATCTAGAGCACAGGTCTTATGAGGAGCGGAGAGGTGTTATGAGGTCTGGAGAAGAGGAGGCTGAGGAGGGAGATGTTATTGCTCTCTACAACTATTTGAAAGGAGGTTGCAGTGAGGTGGGTGTTGGTCTCTTCTCCCAGGTAAGCAGTGACAAGAAGAAACAGCCTCAAGTTGCACTAGGGGAGGTTCAGGTTGGGTATCAGGGAAAACGTCTTCTCCAGAAGAGTGGTCAGACACGGGAACAGGCTGCCCAGGGAGCGGTGGAGTCACCGTCCCTGGAAGTGTTCAAGAAACGTGTAGATGTAGCACTCGGGAATATGGTTTAGTGGGCACGGTGGTGATGAGTTGACGGTTGGACTGGATGATCTCAGAGGTCTTTTCCAACCTTAACAATGATTCTGTGACTCTGTGTGGGTCAGAGACCCCCGCGGCACAGGCAGCGGCCCCTTCTGCCCGGCTGGAAGGGGAGCACTGCTGTGCCAGCTCTCACACGGGTCCTTTATAGAAGGTCACTGGATTTTACTGCAGCACCAGGGCGGTAAGTGACATGAGCAGCGTCTGTCACGTAACCTCCTCTCGTCTCCTT
>NW_010301880.1:0-50300 GCF_000700745.2 Antrostomus carolinensis
GAGCCTGCCCCTGGGCTCCGACCGACCCACCGCCAGCCAGACGCCCATGGAGAGCCATTCCTACGGGCTTCACCTGGCCAAAAGACCAGCCACCTTAGCCTTCCCACCGCTCGGCCTCAACGCAGCCACCTCCAGCCTGATGGGTGAGAGCAGTGGCGGCAGCAGCAGCGGCCTCCCATCCCCACCCAGCAGGAGCTCCTCGTCAGGGGAAGGCACCTGCGCTGTCTGCGGGGATAATGCCGCCTGCCAGCACTACGGGGTACGGACGTGCGAGGGCTGCAAGGGCTTTTTCAAGGTGAGAGCTCTGCGGTTTGCTCCCCTCCTCACTCCCCCCAGCCTCCCCTCCTTCCCTACCTGCCCCAGTACCCTCCTGGTTATCACCTGGGGGCTTGGGGGTGTTGTGTTAGAGCTCAGAGCCTCCCAGCAGCCGTGATGGACACTCACACAAAGTTTCTGAAGAAGGCCAAAGCAAGTCCTTCACAGGGTAAAAGGATCAGCCAGTCTCGGCTGAGAAAGGGCCGTGGCAGTAAGCTGGGCAAACCACGTTCGTGGTCTGCCAGCATCCCTCAACAGAGTGCAGGTCACTCCTTTCTGAGCCATAAACTGCATTTGTCCCATACAGAAACTCACCTGGAATACATCCAACCTGGGTTTTACTCAGTCACTTATTCCAAGTAAGCCTCATTTTTTAAGTGAGGAAGGAAATCCAGAAATTGTAACATCCACTTGGATTTTAGCGGGTTCCAGCAGTGCCATTTGTTGTTCTGGGGCGGTTGTGGTGAGGAGGACCGTAGTGTTGGTGCCAGGAGGAAACTGGTTTTGTGCATGAGAAAACCCAAACACTTCTAGTTTCATTTGGTTGCTGCCTCCTCGTTGATTACTCTTCAGTTCAGGAGCCCTGTGAGTCCCCACCAGTGGAACGCGGCTTGCAGAGCAGTGACTAAGCACTGCACAGGGTCCCGCTGCCCGCTCTGTAACAGGGAAAGCTTTGCAACTGGAGAGCAACACGAGTGACTTACACATGGCAGTTGAGCAGTGGAAACGTTGTGCTTACATTTTTAAGATTTGAATACCCACTTTTTGCTCTTAGATTTGGGCGCTTCATCATTTCCTTTCCACAGATTTAAATTCAGATTCCAGTCTTATTTTCAGAATTAAGCTTGTTTAAGTGAATAACTTGGGACAGGCTTTTAGGGGGATGATTCTGGGCAGCAGGTTTAAGATTTGATACATTTGGGGTTGATTTGGTATACTCCTTCCTGCACAGATAGCAGTCATGCCCCTGTTCTGGTATAAGATACGATGAGAACAAAAATAGTCCAAAAGTAGTTGGGGGGGAGGGCTTACAGCATTTTTTTTTAATTGTTCACAGAGCTGCTAATGTTGATAGTAATCCTTTGGCAACACGGTAAAATACACATCTCCTGTAAAACTCATTTGTTATTTAAATATAATTAGAAAAGGAAACAAAAATAACCTGGAAATAGCAGTTCCTATGGGCCTGATCCTGCCTCTGTGGAAATCGGTAGCATATCCTTAACTGGGAGCAGTATCTAGAGGTTATTCTGCAAAATTAAACAGTTTTTAGCTCTAAAGCACAATGAACAATATTTTCTGTCTCTCTTACATTTAGTTCATTGAGGCTGTTATTTGAAAAGGAACACAAATTATGAAATAACATTTTTCCATTGACTTAATTGCAGTGAAAGATTTAATATTGAATGTTGAGCTGATAAAATTTCTCCTGTCCTGATGTCTTTCCTATTAATGTCTTTTTTTTTTTTTTTTGCTGATAAGTTATTTATTGATGTATCTTTAAATATGGAAGCACATAATACATTTGTGCATCAACATTTGTTACATTCTGCCAAGGCTTATCAGGTTTTTACAAATTTTAAATTTATTGTATAGTTTGAAGATCATTTTAGAGTTAATTAAATGTATATACAGTATCATTCTATCTATTTTTTTCCCCAGGTCAGGTTAGCTTTCCCTGAATATTTAACTAAACATATTTTGTAGGGTTTCTGGTATTTTTATTTTTCTCCCTGATGATTTTAATGGCTAACCAAACCAGCTATTGTGGTATTTGACTAACAATAGCGATAGCAAGAGAAGTACATCGCGGATCATTTTGATTTTATTTTAATAAGGTCAGCAATAATCAAGGGAATGAACCAAGTAGAAAATTGTTCCCAAAGGGATATTAAAAGCGGAGATAATCTAATCCCCAAAGGTAGAAGCGATGACCTGGTAATTTCAGATATGATTTTATCATTCAAAGTTGCCTGTCTCCAGAGACTTGCTTCAGAACAATCCTAGATGATTTTCATTGTCAGCAGCTAACACTAATAAAATTGTTTTTCCCGCAGGCTAGTGTGTTAGGAAATTAATTTTATCTAATTATATGAATTGCACTGTCGCTTTTCATGTTGTAATTAAAACACATTTTGTCAGGTTCTAAGTTGCTCAAGAAATGATCAGTTTACTATTTTTGTGTTGCATTTTCGCAGAGAACAGTTCAGAAAAATGCAAAATATGTTTGTCTGGCAAATAAAAACTGTCCAGTGGACAAGAGACGTCGTAACAGATGCCAATACTGCCGGTTTCAGAAGTGTCTCAGCGTCGGCATGGTTAAAGAAGGTAAGGACTATTGCTATTATTATCCCAGACACTGAAATAGTACGTTTAACGAATCGGGGGGGGGACACACGACATGGATGCCTTTACAATGAATTTTATGGTGATGGGATTCATAACTTACCCCCAAATATGTGCATTTTTGTAGTAATGTATTGATTTTCTTCTTTTGACTCATATTATCATATGTAGACTTTAGACCCCAGAGTTCAAGAACAGCAAGGTCACAAGAGGATAATTTGACACTGGCCAAAATGTCTCTATTAACTTTGAACGTTACTCGATAACGCTGTTGGCTTCCCCCTCTTATCTCACCGGGGGCTGCACTGGATTGTGTGCATTTTGACATAGGATCTTGTCTCATTCCCATAAGATGATTGTAAATTTGCAATTAATTTAAATGGAAACAGGATCAACTCATTAGTCCCAGTTCTGCAAATATTTAAGTATGTGAGTAATGCTGTGTGAGCAGTCCCATCACAAATACTAACATGGATAATATAACCTGTATAGGATGACCGTATTTTGTCAGATGTTTCAGAAAGCTAAAATCACTTTGACTCTGCCATTTAAAAGGTGCCCAGTAGTAGGAACATTAGAATTTGTGTTTCACATGCAGTTTTCTTTCAGCAGTAGAGTGTCTGTGTGCGCGTGTGCATGGGCACACATACACAGGTGCATAGATGGGCTGCAAACAAAGCATGAGCACTAGGAACACAGCTGGGCTTTAAGTAGGCAGCTACATTGCTGCTTACAATCATAGGTCTGATGCAAATTTGGTATCATTTCTGTTCCTTTACAGTCAAAGGCATCAAGAGCATGTGCTGAAACTGGAGAATGCCCTTATTTTTGCTGGGCTGGGCACCATAAGAAAAGCAGGTGTTCATTCTGATCTGTCATTTGCTGGTATCTTCACAACCAATTCCCTTTTCTTTTTTACCTAGTTGTCCGTACTGACAGCCTGAAAGGGAGAAGAGGTCGGCTGCCTTCCAAACCAAAGAGCCCCTTACAGCAGGAACCCTCTCAGCCCTCCCCGCCTTCTCCTCCCATCAGTATGATGAACGCCCTCGTACGAGCTTTAACCGACTCCACGCCCAGGGAGCTTGACTACTCAAGAGTATGTCTCACTTTTCTTTGCCTGTTTGTTTTTCACATAGAAGTTATAATGTGAACTGCATTTCTACTTACCAACTGGTTTGCTAAAATGAAATTAAACGTGAAATTTGGATGATGGTAGAAATTTGTCCAGTCAGCCATGTCTTTTCATGGTACGTGGACGTTGAGGGGAAAGGAGGTGCAATAGCAATTAGTGTTAGTAACTATTCATTGTGAGGATCTCAATCACAAAGTTACCTGCAGTATATTCCGTGGGAGAGTGAAAGCAAAAATGTGTGGATAAACAGAGCATTCTTCTTGCAAAAGGCTGTGCCAAAACACTAGCAATTACAGTACGATTGATTAATCTATCAAACTCAGGAGCAGTATTTATATATCCATTATCTTAATTTCAAGGTTCTGAAGGCTAAAATCTAATAGCACTTCCCTAATATTCAGATATAAGGGTTGCACAGAGTAACACTGGATGGATAGGGCCATTTCTCTTGAAATCAATAGGAATTTTGCCATTATTTAAATGGGACCAGGGTCTGGCTTTGTCTACCCCAGTATGAATATTTCTTCAGTAAAATTCACATTTGTAAAACAAACCTTTTAAAATCAAAACTCTGAAAAATTATCTCAGCAAAGCTTTGCCAGAGATTATATATTTTTATAACCTTGTTCTTTAATGTATCTTATTCACCATTTAAAAATGCATGGAATATTTTGAAAGCTTAAAAAACTGTTCTATAGTTATTAAAATACAGTATTGAAATAGCTTGTTAAATAGAGATTTATATAGGAAAAGAAAAAGATACAGCTAAGGAAAAACAAGATCAAATTCTTTCCCCTTAATGAGATATGATTAAATCTGAGACTATAAAAAAAACACAACTGTACTCAGACAACATCTGCATCAGCCATTTTATCACTTTTTGCTAAGTAATATTTAATACTAAAACATATTTTATTGTAATTATATAAAAATTACATTATTCTATTTTAGACTATACTTATATATATATCATTTAGCAATTTTAAGCATGTTATAACATCCTTTCTTCAAGCTAATCTGTAAGTATATAATCATATAATTTTCCAAATTATTATTAAGAATCTCACTGTTCAGTATCTGACAGCCTTTTCGGGGAAGAATGCATTAGCCATATTTACACGTATTTTTACTTACCCAGAATGTCTCAGGGAGTCATTCTGCAAATACCAAGGTGTGTGACAAGCTGTGGTCTTTGACAGAAATCTGCTGTATTCCACAGAATTACAGGTGTAAAATAGCTCAGGTCATGAAAGCAGTATCTAACCTTATTTATTTGTTTATAGATATAAAGTTCTTTTGCATTTACAAAAAACCTGAATGAAAACTGTGTATTTTTATGTGGATTTTTTCTCTGTCCTGCAGTAATTATTTCTCTTTTAATGAAAACAGCCCATAGACCTAATTGTTGAACAATTCAGTTGGACATTACAGGAAGCACATGATTGACAGTAAATTAATTTAGTCTGGGTAGCTAAAAGATTTAAGTATGATTGTCTGTTAGGACACATTCATATCTAAGTTTTACAATAAAAAGTGTAATTGTTATGCTCAGCAGTACTGAAAAGACAAAAATATGCTAGAAGAAATTAATAGATCCTTGTGTTTTTCATAAACTTCATACTTATTTTTAAAAGTTAAGGGAGATCAGAAACAAATGCTGTGTGAAAACTGAGATTAACTAAATGAAATATGCTGTAAACACTCTGCAATGATAAAAAATCCCTTTGAAGAATAATCCTATACTTGTAGAGACTAATTTATGGCACGTTTGGTTAGGCTGTGACCCTGCCGAGCACCACAAATGGGTAGATCTGGAAACCTGGCTTTGGAGTCAGTCCTAACACTTCTGCAGACACGACCTTAATGTTTAGCATGGTCTTCATGTTTGCAAGCCGTAATGTTTTGACTGTCTTAAAAATACTGATAAGAGTTTCAGAGAGAAACATATAAGCCTTCCCTCCAAAAAAACCTACAAACACAAAAAAACCCCAAACCAAACCAAAACACAAAACCAAAAATAAATTACATAAGCTATGAATTTTAAACCAAAACAGATTGGAACCAGCTCTGTTCAGAACATGGCTACTTTTCATTTCAGCACTGGTTTTAACTTACCAGTCCACAGCAATGGTATATTTAGGTACTTGGTTTCAAAAAGCAATTGCTAGGAAGAGAATTTGGTTTATGAACTCCTTAAAGGCCAAGGGCTGCAGTCCAGTCTCACACCTGTTTTACTGGTGCAATTCCACGAGTTTACACTTCTAAGTAAGTGAGACGAGAAACAGACCCTATATCTTGCTGTCCTTGTTCACGCAGAATAGCCACCAACTTAAATAGAGATCTTGCCTTTTTGGAGGCAGAGTGAAGCATTTAGGTGTTAAACCCCTGGCTTCCCCAGCCACAAAATTAAGCAAATACTGAGGCTTTTGGAAAAACAAGCATAGCTTCTCCTCTGTGCAGAAGTTATTGTTAGGCTTTTGCAGCTGTAGCAGTTGAGGAAGGTCTGATAAAAGCAGGCAAAGGGTAGAGGTAGGTTGTGCTATCAGGCTCCCCAGCATCAGGCTTTTCGAATCTCTTTAGATATACCATACAAGTTCATGTTGCTTGCTACACATGCAGGCCCCTCCTTGAGTAACCATCAGGTTTCATTTAATTCCCGAAGGAGTTCTGAGCCAGGGAGTAAGGCAGAGCTTTGTCTTCTGGCTTTCTCCCAGCGTGCCTCCAGTTTGCACAGGGCAGGTTAAGAAATGCAGATCGTAGCCCCTCCGTACCATGGTGTCCCTCCCGAGGCCAGGCTTACCAGCTGTTGTGGTCAGAAGTTAGGTCAAATATCACCTCTTCTCAATGAAATAATCATGGAAAAAAACACAGATTTTGGTGCGTAAAACAGAACCATGCATATTGTTTATGGTTACTTATATAGTCATAAGTCTATTATAAGTAAATAGTATTTTATTTTAGCTATTCTTGGTAAGTGCTAACTCTTTGTAGCAAGTGGTGATGGATTGCAGCAGCTAAAAATTATACAATTCCATATAATTTTTTACCTTTCTTCTAAAATTGCTCTTATGGGATATGCTATAACAACAAATACAGGTTATAATTTTTTAGATGCATTTAATTTAATTAAGTGCCCCACATGGGGTATACTGTACTGTAGCATTTACAATTATGTGACATAATGCAGCATTCAGCTTCATTAGAAAATGTTAAAACTTTGTGTTACTTTTGCCAAAGGAATATTTTATAAATATTTTGAACCAAATTAATACCTGGCATAATTATGCTGACTTGTGATGAGTTATATTTAGAATTAATTCATGGTAGTATCCTTTTTCTTTTCCTTTTCTTTTCCTTCCTCTTTGCTGCTTAAAGGATCAAGAACGTGTCTTGCCTTAACAGTACCTATGGTGAGGCAGGCGTTCCCATCAGCTTGTTTGGTTTCCCCATGTAGAAAGAAGGAGTCATAGGTCAGCCCCTGCACAGCAAAGCACATCTCCCAGAGGCAAGACACACACCATCTTGGCTTGCTCCACAGCTTCATTTTAAGAGGGTCCAGAACATGCAAGGTCTCTGAAAAGGCACAGGATCTTTTTCTCCCCACTAACGAAGTTCATAGGGAGACAAACTCTGCCCCAGCTACTCTGAAAGATCTTGTGACTCAGTCAGATACGGCCAGAGGTCTCTAGGATTGCTGTGGTTCTCCAATCAGTCAGTGACTCTGACACTGTGTCCTTTATCCCTTACCTACCAACAGCAACCAGCTCCCGCTAGGACAGGCAGAGAGCAGGACACCTACCCAAGAAGTTCTGCTTGCTGACCCTCTCTCTTTTGCCTGCACAGAGGTGACTTTTGGGTTGCAGTTAGCAATTTGGATGATGTCTGAAGCCCAAGTGGCACGCCTATAGTACGGTCCTCCCAGGCTGCCAGCCCACTGTTACCAGTCAGGAAAGAGATGTGTATCTTTCTGTTTCCACTCTGGCTTGGAGAGTTGCTAAGGAGACCTTTAGGCTGATGGACTCAAACCCTAACTGCACGTGGAAAGTTGTTTCCAAAACACACACTTCTTGGAGCACGGAGACCACCCCGACCTTTCCTTGGCCGAGTCCCAGGGAGAGAGTGGGTATGAAGTCTCTCCCAGAAATAACCCACCAGATGTCTGATGGTGAGGATGTTGTTACAATAAATCCCAAATTATTCAGTTCCCACTTTCCAAGCACAGAATCGGACTAAGCCACAAAAGCTCCTGTTGTGTTTTCTGTCACGAGAGAGAGAAAGCAGTGTCACGGGAGTGACAGCGATCCACTGGTGAGGAAGTAGGAGATAGTGGGGAGGGGGCCGACGGAGGGTCACAGGGAAGCTGAGCAAGCTGAGCCTGTCGAATGGTTGTCTGGAAGAGTTATGGCCACGTAACCAGGATAATAGGTTCTCCTGATCCTTAAATGCTTCTGTTTAAAGGATAAGGGGTGATATGGGGCAGCTGGTTTACTTTGAACCAATTCTGTATTCAAATGAAGCAATGCTGCATGTGTCAGATAAAACATGATTTATCTTATGTGTCTCTATCACTGTCAGATAAAATGCAGTTTGAGAGGTTTTGGAAGAAATCTGCATTTTGGACATACTGAGACAAATTCATCAATAGGAAAAGTGTTTAGTTGTAATAAGTTAAATAGTATTCCTCTTCTAGTGTGATGGAAATTATCCTACCAACCAGATTTCTTTTTCTGTTTACTAATAGTATATAGGTACTTGTAAAATGTTTTAAGTATTATATTTTATTTATAAATTTTAAACAATTTATCTGTGTGTGGAAATATTTTTGCAATATATACCTGAATAGCAAAAGGCCTGTAGGTAGCCAAATAGGTAGATAGATGTAGACCTACTTATTATGCTTTTGATAATAATACCAGCTTTGCCACAGAAGGAAATGTTGTTGGGCAAGTAATGCCATATGTTTCACAGAATGCCCTTAAATGCATATAACGTTGCTTTCTGTGGCTTTCATTTTAGTACTGTTCCACTGATCAGGCTGCTGCAGGCACAGATGCAGAACATGTACAACAGTTCTATAATCTTCTGACTGCCTCCATTGACATAACTAGAGGCTGGGCAGAAAAAATCCCAGGATTTACTGACCTCCCAAAAGAAGATCAGACATTACTCATAGAATCAGCTTTTTTGGAGCTGTTTGTACTAAGACTCTCCATCAGGTAACTATTTATTTCATTTCCTCTTAAGCTGATGTGAAAAATCGTCCATCTAAATATTTTTAAGGAATAAATATGGCGCTATCTTTGAACATTGTCAGTTGTACAAAAAACCCCAAAACATCAGCAATGTCTGCATCCAAAAGATATGGTGTTTTAATTTGGTTTACACTGCAGAAAAATCAAGAAAGTGATTTAAAAAGAAAGCATAGGTCTTGCTAATGTGCTTCTTTTTATTGGATATACCCGATCCGCTTCTTCCGTAGTAATAAAAATTGATCCTCGGGTACTATCTGAGCCGGTTTGCTTCATACTCAACAGTATAAGCTATAGAAAAGTACCTTCAGTATGAAAGTTTTTTCCTTTACCCACTTCTTTTGCACATGCATATCTTTGTCATCTGTTTTTGAAAGGGATGAAGAAGCTTTAAAATATTTTTCAGATTGTTTTTCTTCTTAATACCAAGTCATTTAATAGAGTGACATGCTATTTGTCAGTCTGGCACTAGTTAAGACACTTTACCAAAAACGCTTTCAGGGACTGGGGAAATTCTTCCAAACTGGTGATTTATGCCTTTGTTTCTTTAGGTTGAAAATGACCTTTGCATGCGTTTTTCAACAGGAATATTGGCAATGGGGAGGGGAAGGAGAGGAGAGCTTGGCTGTAGTATCTCTCTTACACACAGGTTTTCATATAAAAGAGTTGATGATGTTAGGTGTATTGTGGTGCATTAGAGCATGTATTTTCCATTGACTTTTGCTTATCAATTTTTACAATCTGAAAAATGCAGATGAGACTAAGTAAATGCCAAGAGCTGCAGAATCCCTTCTTTCTCCAGTTTTTATTAGTTCTGTATTTCAAAATGCACTCACTTAGTATTCCTTTGATTCAAACATACAGTATTTAATGTAAAATGTCTTCTCTGTTATGCCTTTGGGCAGGACCAAAATCTTAACTAATTAGACAGTCTACACCACATGCTACAGCTAACCTCAGGCTTATAACTCTACCAAGTAAGCAATCATAGAAGCTTGTTTGTTGTACTTTGGCCCCAAGGGAGAAGCATATTGTCAAATGTGAATGCCCACATATGTCTCAGGATAATATGTCTTGGATTTTAAATGACAGACACTTCAATACTGGTTATGCATTTTTCTGTAAAGTAGAAGATGCATTTATAATTTTTTTCAATTATTTTTATTTGAGGTCTGATACTGCTGAGGACAAGTTTGTATTCTGCAATGGACTTGTGCTTCATAGACTTCAGTGCCTTCGTGGATTTGGGGAGTGGCTCGACTCTATTAAAGACTTTTCCTTAAACTTAAAGAGCCTTAACCTTGATATCCCAGCCTTAGCAAGTTTATCAGCTCTAACTATGATTACAGGTAAGTGCTCCATTGTTAATAGAAAGCTTCAGACTCCAGTGTTTTGCTTTAACGTAGATTCAAGCAATTTCAGTTAACTTAGCTATCATCAGGGTAAAGTGAGCATGATTTTTAAGCACTGGCATGACCATACTGAAGTTGTGGACTAACATTAGGCTATCAGATACCCCTTTTAAAGTGTAATCTAACTATTTCTTCATAGTTTCATTGTTTTCTTGGAATAGCTCCCAAAAAGTAAACTGCTTGCAAGCAAATTGTGTAGCTCCTAAAAAAACATTCAAAATACTTCTTGAATTTCCAGAAAAGCCTAACAAAATGACCAGAGCTAAGTCTTCTGTGTAGGAATACTAGTATCAAGGTAACTGGAGAGCTAGAAGCCATTCAGCTAGTGTTGTTAGCCTCTCAGCAAGATAGCTAGACCAGAAAGTGTGCTTCATGAGGGGAAGCAGGCTGCTTTTGGTAGCCAAGCTACTGTAAATATTCCATGTACTGCTTTTTTGAGAGAGAAAATTGGAGAATAGGAAGAAAAAAAATCTTCATCTGCAGTTGTAGAAAAGCTTTTGGGTGTTTATGTGACCGTATCACCCCTTCTGGCTGCTGGGGCAAACAGCAGGAAAGTAGTGTCAGAATCTGCCAGATCTGGCCAGGAAGTACAAAACAGGGGAGCATAACCTTATAAAGTATAATTTTCTCATTCCTGAAACAACAAAGCCCCTTGAAGTACACATGCATACCCTGGGCTTCTTGCAATTGAAGAGGCATGGCTGATGGAAGCAGGAAGGGTTGGGAGTAAGGGTGTCTGACAACCTTACAGCAGAAGTCAGAGCAGCAGCCATCTCTACAGAGCCTCACACTCTTTTCAAAAAAGCTGGTAGTATAAAGATGCAACTGTGTTGTCAGTGTGAAACGGGCCTTTGGTGTGCCTTGAGCTGGATCTTCCCAGGGATGCTCTAAGCTCCACTGGGATGGATATTGATTTCCTTCTCCATTTCAGGCATCCACCAGTTTGCAGGCAGTGCCCTCAACAGTATCAGCTGCAGTCTTCATTTTATCTAGGGTGAGATGATGCTAGGGAAATGAGATAAAACACTCAATGGCAAATAAAAAACCTAAAATTGGCCAATTCTCTCTGACGTTTGTTGGGCCAAGATTTTGGCTTCAGAATTTGTATGGTATGCTTCCTTCCTGTGTTTTGGTGAAGGGTTAGTGTATATGCATAACTCTCTGTTTCTTAAGAAAAGTATTTTCAGGTTTTTGATTAATTTCTCTTCATTTCTTCTGCAATTAGAAAGGGTACTTTAAGGTCCGGATTCTAATTTCTTTGATAGAATGCTGTAGTCCAGAATAACTCATTGGAGTTAATTTGTTCTTTATGAAAAAATTTCAAAATGAATGATACGTTAAAATGAGAAAGAACTCAACTTATTTTTTCACTGCTATATATAAACACCCACTGACCTGTACTCACACATACTTACATATATGTATTATAGATACGTCTATGTGTATGTATATACAAACCTATATAAAGTATATACATATGTGCATGCATTTAGATATCCGTAAATCAAGGACAGGTGCTGTCTCTCTCCATATATATTTACATACAGGCATATATGCTCACATATATGTGACACACATAATTGATTTAGATTATTTACTATATATTAGATATGTCTTTTTTAGATAGACACAGATAGCTTGTTCTTTATTATCTTCCTGGAGACTGAGAGGATGCAGGTCAATCATTGGGATCCCCAGCAAGTTGTCTAAGTCAATGTGCAAAAAGCTTTTGGATAAGAAGTTATTCTCCTTACAACCCCATGCCCTGGTTTAACTTGATAATTCTTTGTTCAGTTAGACACTGTTTTCTTGCCCTTGCATAAAGAGTCAAAGCTGTCCAGCGGCTGACTCAGGTCACCCTAAGTTATTGAATAGAAATAGCTTTTAGTTGATGACACCCCACATTTCTTCCTCTCCTTGATAATGACCCTTTCAGGAGTTGGCTACATTGTGCTGGTCTTCCCAAAGTTTCTAAACAAATGGAAGTAACTGTTGCCTTTAAAAGGAGAGCATTTCTGTCCACAAAAGCTCTCAGGTTTTCTGTATTTGTCAAGCTTTTCTTGATTTTCTCACCTGTATGAGATGGTGCTTAAAATTAATGTAGTTTTCTGCTTATTCTTTTATTTCATGAGGCCAGTATATCTATGCTGATTTGGTCTTAAGGTCAGAGTATACTTTCATGTGATCTAAATTAGATTGAAGCTCCTGTGTCTAGTGATTTATATTCACAGGTTTCAGATCATGAAGGGCAGCTAGCTAACTTAGGGACTCAGCCAGAAATTTGGTCACCTGAAAATGGATGGTATTGTATAATGATGAATGATATGAAAAAAAAAACTGAAAAAGGAAATCAGATAATTATGGCTAAGAGAGCACTACAGCACAAAATGCTGGTGGGCAGGGTTCTTTTGAGACTTTCTTGGTGATAGTATATTGAAATTTTATATTTAGGAAAGCCTTGAGATTTGCCTCTGGTATGGCATCCCATGAGAAATGGCTTCTTGTCTTCTCACTAGAGTTTGACAATCCACGTGCTGGTTTTCAGCTAGTCCCACCAAAAGAGGAAAAATAATAAAGCTAAATTTTGGAAATCTGTTGAACATTTTTAAGCATTGTTTTGGGGCTTGGCTTAGATTTGGGTGGGTGTTTAGGTGCCATTCTTTATCTCTGGAGAAGGTATGCTCCTGTAATGGACTGTTGGAGGCAACGGGTAGTTAGCAAACCCTGGTTCATTCCCTTTTTGTGAGGTAGAGCAAGAGAGAGTGACCTTTTCCAGAAACATAGGATATCCACTTATTGAGTATCACTGTCTTTTGTGTTGAAGCCATTTGACATATTTCACAGGCTGCAGAAAGGCTGCTACGTATGATGATTTGGGGACAAGCTGGTGTGCAGATGGACACCCAAGGCCCAGTCTCTGGTCTGATTCCAACAGGAAGGGAATCTGACCATGAATCTCCCATGTCCCAGATGGTTATCCCTGTCATTGGGCTGCAAGATAGGAAGGAGCAGGAAAGCTCTGTTTTGTGAATCTAGTTGTTTGCTTTTATTAGCAACACTGCAAAACCAAAATGCTAGCTTGAGCAAAATTTTCTTAATTATACACAAATTGCTCCATTTCTTATTTTTCGTTAGTCAACTTTTCATGACTTGATGGCTCAACAGAAAAAAAAAAAAAAAAAAGAAAAAGACAACAACCTAATATTCTATAATAGTCATACTGTACAGCATCTTGGGTAGTACCAAATTCAAGAATTGTCTCTCCTGGGAGTAATGGCCTGTTTGTTCTTCTTGATTTCATGAATGCTCTCTGTAGCCCAAACAAAGACATGCTCTTAGAAAACAAACCCTCTGGTGTACTAGGCATTGTCAGTATTGCTGAAGGAGAAAAGTAAGAGAAGTCGCTACTCTCCTTTGCATGTTCTCTCTCTGTTCTGCAAGAGTGACAGGGAGAACTAACACTTCTTTCCTAGTGAAGGAAGAGGGAATAAATGTAAAAATTAGTGTTGGAGACTAGAAGACATTCCACTGTTCCCAGTGGTCCAAGATACTGAAGTTCGGGATGTCAAATCAGCTGCCCAGTAACAGCCCCTCTAGTTCCAGTGCCCTTTAACCCTGCTGATCGTTCTGGGTTGCAAAGCTCCATGTGCTATCTCAACCACAGCTGCAGGTCACAGCATAGGATAGTAGGATGCATGGTTATGGGCATACCTGACCATTTGTTCTGTTTAGTAATTTTGAAGAGAATGACAGGAGATCTAGTGAGTATCACAATACTTGCTAATTCATTGCTTGCTTTGTGTGAAACTAAAGGTATGCACACCATAAAATAAGCAGGGAAAGATTTTGTAATATTTTGCATGGTATAATCCATTAGAAAGTCCATATACTTGTGCTTTTTCTGTTTATTTTATGTTTCCTGAGAATTTGCAGTATGTTGCCTAGAAGGAAAAGCATCATGTCGTATTGCTGCTGAATTTTCAAGTCCTTTCAGATAGAACATTAGCTTGAAAGAGCACTCAGAATGAAATAAGTGACATCTAGTTTATTGTGTTTGGCTTGCAAACAGTTAACTTAAAACTCTGCAATACCAAGACATCTTTTTTCTTCAAGGTGCTCCTTTAGGATCTTCCTCTCTGTCTCTCTTCTCTTTTTTTACTTCCTTCAGTTGGTTAAGAAGGGCTGGACACAACTTCCTCCAGAACACATCAGCAGTGCTCTAAGCATCAGCCAGCAGAAAGTAGTTAGGAAACTACACCACATTCACCCCACATCCCCATGAAAGCAAGAAATGAGTTCTATCCTGTTCTTTTTTTGGATCATTTATTCTGTTGGGATGTAAGATCTAATGAGCTAAAGAAGAGTGCTGACATGGAAAGAAAATGCTGGTCATCTTGGGACAAGTTCTGTCCTTAGTTCCACAGGGACCATTTCTATCAGTTTAGTGTGTTGCATGGATCACAAGTGTTCCTGCACAACCACACCATGCTGGACTGGATAGTGCTAATGGAGAAGCTTTGCAGAGTAGAGCAGATATTAGCTAAGCCTATTCTTGGAAATGCTTCCTTAACTTCCCAAATGACCATTTATAATACTTTGCTTTACAGTTTCTCTAACAGTGTCAAAATATAAAGATTGAGACTCCAGTGCAGATCATCTCAAGGACACACTCTAATTTAGCCTCAAATTTCTGCCTGCTTTAGAGCTGTTAGTGTTTTTTCTCTCTCTCATTGATTCTTTTTTCCTCTCTGCATCTTCCTTTCTCTATCCACATCAAAATATTATTGTTTTGCCCACTTGACACTCTCAGTGGGATGCTGCCGAGTACAGAGCATTCTAGCCCTCATTCAGCCAAGCTCTTTTGGCATATGTTTTATTTTAAGTGTGTTACAGACCAGCCCAGAGCCACTGTATATATTTGGCTTATTGAAACTCTTAATGCTTTGTTAGACTGGCACCAGAACATTGAAGAATATTGTGAGGTTTCAATTAAGTATGAGTTTGTGTTTGTTTTCCTGCTGTTGGGCTTTCTGTTCCAGTTTACAAACACAATTTTTAGCACCATCAGTCATACCAAGAAGTAGTAAGGAGTCTGGTCTGGCTAAAAAGGGTCTGGCTGCTGCAGTTCCCTTCTGAACACAGACTTTGCCCAACTTCCCTATGGAAAGGAGGCTCACTGACTCTTCGGCAGCAGATATCCTTCGGTCCTGTTGCCAGGATCTTCTGGAGTGGGTGCTTGGTGTGCTGGGTCTACATACGAGCAGGTGACAGACTGGGGGAGTGTAGGAGAGCCAGTTAAAAAAAAAAAAAAAACCCTCCAGATTGCATTGTCTGTCTTCCCTCCGCCTCTTTGCCGAAGGAAGTACTGTCAGCATCAAAGTGAAGTACTCACTCCTCTTTCTCCCCTCCCACCCTTTTGCTGAGGCAAGAACTCTTTCCTCCTACAGCAACCAGCAGCTTCTGTGCTACATTGTGGTTTTCTTAAAGGAGCAAATTGTGATGTCCTGTGTGGTCATTCAGCTCATCTGACTTTAGGTACTTTGCACAGCTGATGGATAAACACAGGGCTCCTCCAGAAGATGATTCATCCCCCTAAAATCTAAATAACATTCTAAAAATGCCCATCTTTCCACTGATGTTAGAAGCAGCTCAAGAAGTCTGTGCTCCTAGCTTGGGCACCCTTGCAAAGTGCCTGAAGGTTAAGCAGGATGAATATGGGCTAGATTGCAACAGGAAAGGAGGCTCTTGGATCTGCCAGGTTGCAATCTTGCTGTGTAAGAGCGTGCATGAGACAAGCAGAAAGCTGTAGACAACCAAGCCTCACACTTATTTGAGTTATAGAAGGGGAAGAGGATTGTGAAGGGGGAAGAGAAAATGAGATAACTGTATTGAAACTGAGACAATCAAGAGGCCTATTTTAAGCCTGCAATGTGAATCTGTTGCATTTCTGATTGGTCTGACACCTCAGAATGAATTAAGGCTAAAACTGACCCAACCTGACACAGTGCACAGAACCCAAGGGTCTTTGAGATACTCAAGGTCTTTGAAATACTTGCACTCTTTGAGAGGTGTTTCTCATAACAGTAGCACTCGGTCTGCCTAGCCGTGGCATCATCTACCCTGTGTCAGAGATTAGGGACAAAAGGACTAGCACAGCTGGTGACGGGTTTTCCTGCTCTTTTACTTTCTTTCTATCAACTTGTTGCTGATCAGCGTAATTATAGCACGGAACTGCGTTGAGATTCCTGGGAAAGGGAGAAAGCTGTAAAATATTTGCTGTGTTCAGTTTGCCAGGATGAGCTGCTAAGTTTGCAGAGCTTTAGAGGCAAGACTACTGATGAATCATTTTCACAGGCTTATGGAGAGCATCTTTGCCGTAAATCACCATTTCTCTTGCAAAAATCAATGGTATCCTAAAACATAAAGCTGCGAAATCCTATATTCATTTTACCTAGTGCCTTTTTAGTTATCATTTTTAAGAAAGTCTGAATACAATAATATTTACAGATAGAGAAAATCTATTGGTTTTGACTACCTATCCTTCTTGGGATAAATCTTGGCCTTAACATTCCCGTGTGGATAAGTACATCCTGTGGAACACAGCAGATGATGAGAGGTCATCAGCTTCAGTGCCAGTGCACACACTTACCGCAGGTGCCTCGTGCTGCTCCCTTTAGGTTAAGTAAGAAAGACTGTGGGTCTTCTTTTGCCCAGATGAGACTGGTTGTGTGGAAAAGGCAAGAAAAAGTGTTTCCTGCTCTTTGAACCCTGTTAAATTTAAATCTTTGAGTAAATTAGACCAAAGGCTCCTCAAGTCTACTGAAGGGAGGAGCTGTTTCTTACCCTAGTACATTCCCCAGAAACTAATTGGATACCAACACCAGAGACTGCAATGGCAGCATGAATGCAGGCAGTGCCTTTTACTAGCAGAAGGGCTTGCCCATAGATGGCTTTGTCTTTCTCTGGGTCCAGAAGGGATGCCTGAGGGATTGGAGACTGAAAACACCTTCTTCCAGTGAGGCAGTTCCAGTCATGACGAATTACCTTTGTAGAGATTTGCAAGTAGCAGAGGCGATTACATGGGAATTCATGCAGGAGAGGACAGCCTGGTTTATCAGAGACTGCTTTAATATTGTAGCACCAGAGAGCAGCTTAAGGATGGAATATCTCTTAATTCTGAATTTCCATCATTTTGTTATTTAAAGTAAGGCTACTAATATTATAATCTTTGCATGTATTGTATTTTGCCTCAATATGTTTCACGGCTAGTCACCAAAGACATGATTTGTTCATGAAACCTTCTGAACTTGTCCATGTGAGACAAAGACTGTTTAGTTCTGGCTGAAAATATTAACAACATTGCTGTGTGCTCCAGAGCCAGACATAATTTTCAATACTCTGCAGCAAGGTACACAACTGCTGAGGCATTGGTTTAAAAATGTGCTCTGCTAATTTGTAAGTCAGGTTTTAGATCCATTTTAGTATTTCACCTCCCTGGATCTATAAAGATATCTTCACTTACACAGCCAGGAAACAATCTCTAAACAGATTAAAAGATGAAAACTCTTCAAAGACTGCAAGATTAATTTAATGTCCTGCAGATTCTCTCAGTAGGCTAGTGGTAAACCCCCCCCCCTACAGCTTTTCAAATCTGTATAAAATATTTATCCACCAAGATTTTTAATGGCAGAATCTGCCTAAGTATTTACTCTCAGTGACCTGTGTAGTTAAGGCTTACATAATTATACTATACACCATTTACTGGAAAGGCTTTAAATATTCATTGCCTCCTCGTGTTTTAATGTAAACAAGGCACTTAGAATACCTAGGGTTTTTAAGTCCTGCAAGGTGAAAAAGATGTCTGAAGCAGATGTTACTGCTTGGATGAGTGTTGCTCTGAAGCAACAGGGCAGATTGATGGTACTTAAATGGTAGAGCACAGTAGCTTCTGGCCAGAGACGTACATGTCTGCACATCTCTGATTCTGATCCCAAACTAGTGTTCTTCAGGAGTGAGCTCTGCCTAAGTAAATAAAGTTGAAGAAAGTGTAAAATGGGTGAATATCAGTGGAAAATCAGACCTTTACACTTCTGACTGCCTTCATTGAATCCCATCTGTTTTATTGGTTTGTCAGGAACATCCAGCCAAAACAGACGGTGAGGGGAGGCAGCAAGGAGTTTATACACACATGCCTGGGCAAGGCACACTGCGCCTTGCGCAGACATCACACCTGCTTCTGGAAGTAAAGAAAACTGTGCTCTTTTCACTGTTCATTAGGCGATAGACAGGGAAAGTATCTATTGCCCACTCCTCCTGGAGTAGAGAAATGAGACTTGGGGGCAATGGGCACAACATGGCACATGGCTGCCAGGGGTGGGGGTGAGAGTCAGGGAAGGCAGATGACTTCAAGTGCATCAAACACGAGAACTGCCACAATTAGTTACTCCTCATCCGCTGCTGCCACTTTTTTTATATCTCTAGTTGGTGAAAAGTAGTTTAACCTGCATTTTCTTAGACTGCCCTATCCAGTATTATTCTATTTCGTTATGACTTTGCTATTAAGCAAGTTCTTACTTGTGAATTTCAAAGTCAAAGGCAAATCAAAACATCACAAAATTATTTGTGCTGAAATGTTGTATGAATTTATCCACTAAATCTTGATAGCAAACAGCACAGAATTATCTTTCCCTGTGTTCCAGTAAAGAGCCTGCTTTTAATGAATCACAAATCTGATTCATTCTGCTCATGCTTAAAGAACTGTGGATGCATTTAACACGGTTGTAGCATTTTAAAAGGCTATTTGAAGGGGAACAAACACCAGCTCCCCTTCCTTTTAGGAACGCTGAGGTTTTGGTGATGGATAACACAGCTGCCTTCTCACTTCAGGCATTGCTTACTCAAAGCAAAATAGTTAACTTCCAGGCTTCTTTTATCTTAGACCTTTTAAAGATGAATAAACTAAAAAGCAGCAGCTGATCCAAATAACAAAGAGTGGTAAGGTGCCTTTAGTTTCTTACAAGAGTGTCTGCAAATTCCTGGTGGAATTCTAGTCCTGGCGCTGATGGAGCTGGCTAAGGATATCGATCGCCACTTGAATTCACTGAATAAATAATGGTTGCCATAGTTATTGAGCATTCACAACTGGTGGGGAAGCACGGAAATCTCCAAAACACCTCCTGTGATAGTTTTGCTGGAAAATCACCCAATTAATTCTGTCTCATATCATGAAAATTATGTGAGGTAGCCAGGATGCTTGGACTCCTTGTACTAGAATTTCAATCGTAATTGAGCATCTCTGCCGCCGCCTATTTTAGCAGCTAAAGAGGAAAGGGCACTTGCCATCTCTTATTTTGTGTGGCAGAAAGGTTGACTGACATCGTGTAACCGCAACTGTTCTGAGAAATCCGATACTTTCAAAGCATTTTTTGCTTGGAGTACCAGAGTATGGATTTGGGTTGCACTGAAGAAAATGAGTTCCTCGATTTGTGGTAGGGATGCTGATGTGTTGTGTCTCTCATTTTGCAGAACGACATGGATTAAAAGAACCAAAGAAAGTGGAAGAGCTATGCAACAAGATCACAAGCAGTTTGAAAGATCACTTAACTTTCAGTTGCCAAAATAAAGGACAACCGCTGGAGTCTGCAGAGCCGAAGGTACTGGGTGTTCTGGCTGACTTGCGTTCTCTCTGCACACTGGGACTACAGCGCATCTTTTACCTGAAACTGGAAGATTTGGTGCCAGCCCCTTCCATTATCGACAGGCTGTTTCTGGACACCTTACCCTTCTGAGTCAAACCACCCTCCTGAAAGGCAAATGCCCACCAGAGCAGGCAAATGGATCATGACTTACAGCTAACATTTCTGCCCTCACTTAACAGAAAAGCAGCTCCAGGTCTCAAATGAGGTCTTTTCTGACGCTTTGTTCTTACAACCTGAGGCCTGAAACTTACTGGCTTACTGTTTTGGGGTTGTGTTCTTTGTTTTCTTTTGTGTGATTTGGGTTTTTTAAATGGCTAATATGGCACTTTTGGACAATGCTATCCCAGCAGCAGTAAAAGGTTAACATGACTGTTTTCAATTTGTTGTTTAACACCTCATGGTATATGAGGAATAAAATTGTAGAAGCTGTGTTTGGAAACAAGAACAGCAAATAGTTGTTTGCCAGGGTAGTATGTGTTTTGTGAGGATACCTTTAGCATACTTCCTGCATCAAGGGCACATACATCAGCACAATCTAAACAAAAATTCACTTTTTTAGCAAAGTACCTTCAATTGAACATTTCATACAAATCCAATATAGCAAAATGACAATGGCTGTTAGCTCCCATGTTCAAGTGCAATTTTTTAAAGTGCTGTCTTACTAAGTCTCGTTTATTAACTAATTTATTTTACTATGAAAACAAACGGAAGAAATCAAGTGAGAAAATTACATGCACTAACTTACCTGACAGAGTTTTCCAAACTTGATTCCATGTAGCGCGACTTATTGACAAATGTATGTGGAAGACACGGGAGCAATTGTGGCGCAGTCGCAGTTGTTCCTTAGCTAAGGAAATCTGAGGAAGGAGGTAGTGATTGGAGCATACAGGGTCAGCATCAGGGATAGTTCAGTTTTAGACTTTCAACAGAAGCGACTAGTTAGTAAACGGACAGAAGATGGTTTTCAAGAACAAGCGAGTCTTGTAAAATAGTATGAATGTAAGTGCTAGGAAGGGATATAGTGGGCTGCGTTTAAACATTCCGTGTTCGTACTCCTTTTTGTATGTTTATACTGTTGATGCCATATTAATATGAAATAATTTGTTGCATAGTGTCTTTATTTGTATAAATGTTTGTATGCATGGTATATTGTAATGGCTTTGCCTGTATTTATTGCAACAACTGCCAGCTCATGGGAGCCCTGTTACACCTGGTAACTAAATGGGGTGTTCACACTGACTCAGACACACCAGTTGGAAAACTATATACATATATATAATGTGTATGTATATATATGTATATACCTATATTTGTGTGCGTGTGTGTGTGCGCGTGTCTTTTTATTAACCATTTGTATATAAAATATCTGTCAAATCACAAGCAGAGTTATTTTACAGTTTATTTGCAGTGACTTCTAAGGCAGTACTGTTTAGCACTTTGATATTAAAATCTTGCTCATGTTTTGCTAAATTCAAATAATATTTAAAAAGTTTAGTTCTAAAAAACTTTATATGCACTGTATTAAGTCGAAATTTTGTTGGTCATTTTGCTAAGGAGATTTTTGAATGTCAGCCTGATGTCACTGTATCTTTTGTTAGCTTTAAACATTCTAGCTTTTGTCTTTTTTTAAACTATGCTGTTTATATGGAAATTAAATTATACAATCAAACAGATGCCAAATGAATTGCCTAATTGCTGCAAAGGATAACCCAGATATTGAGTCACTGTATGGTTTTCAAATAGTAATCTGGTATTTTATCACTTACTATGTTTGGATGTGCTTTTATGAAAAAATTATTCTTATATCAAGATTTATAGTAGTGTCAATAGGGAAACAGACTTCTAATCACTATAGTTAATATTTCCGGTTTACCTGCAGATAATATTTGGAAAAGTATTGCTTTTTGTATTGACTTTTAAGCTTATGTGCAAACATAATAGCATAATTAAATATCAGAGAAGCTAATGTTTCTTGTAGGTTGCTGTAACAAGCCTGACCAGCAAGATAAATATATTTTGACTGAATTTGCTTTTGTATATACTAAATATATATATATACGTATATATATATATATATACACACACTCACACACATGTGCGCATACAAAAACATACAGACACAAAATCCAAAAGTATGTTTACTTTTGTCTCCTTGTGTAAGACACAAGGTCCCTTGAAAAATGACCTTTATCTAGGGACAAATCCTGCCAGGTGCTGAGCACCAACCAGATGAGGGCTTGTAGGCGCCTCTTGCGAGTTGGCCCTTACGAAGACTTTTCAGGCGAATCAGCGTAGTACAGTAAAACTGCTTTTTTGTTGAGCAAGGTTTATTTATTAAGTGGGATGTGAGTGGGAGGTAGCAGGTCCAGAGCCCCACGTGAGATTTCATGTAGCTGGTGTCCTCCAGTCTTCCATAGATAGTCTTAACTGTGATACTCTCCCAAATCCCGTCATCTGTGGAATTGTCCTTCATGTCAACTTCAATACACAGATTCATCCTACAGTACAACCAGTGACAGGTCGCAGTGGCAGAAGAAAGAGTTAACACAGAATAAATCTACTACTTTTCATAGAGCTCTCTCAGTGTGAACATGCCTTTGTCTAGGCAGAATTCAGGAATATATCAGGTGTTAGGGGAGAGTGCCTTGCTTTTATTTCAGACAACGGTGTTTCAAGAGTTTCTTCACTCTGCTAACCGCAGTACTTTTTTTCTTTTTTTTCTTTTTTTTTTTTTTTGTGTGTGGTGTTAACCTGTGGGTTGAAAGAAATACTCTTGTACATATACAATGTAAATTAAAATTATTAAATTGAATAACATTTTTTTCAGAGGGCCCATGTGTGTTGAATAAGTATGCTTAATTCTGTTAAAATCTGATATGAATTTTTTATCATTTATAAAACATTAAAAAAATTGTCTCCTTGAGTCTTAAAAGTGGAAAAATTGGTGAAGCATGCTTAAGAACACTGGCAATTTAATGGCTAGTCTTTCAATTAAAATAGCTTTTGTATAAATACAAGACCTGCAGTATCTGGTTGCGCAATCTCAGTTAGATATTGAGAGCTGGACCACAGCTGTCCCAGAGGTTGAACTACATACGGACCAGAGCAGAGAGACTACCTGCCCCTCACCGTACTTCTCCTCCATGCCAAGAAGAGATTGTCATTAACTCACAAATGATGATGGCCACAATGGAGGGAGGGGATTCCTGTAGGGCTCATGGTCCCATAGCACTGAGGTCTGGCTACAAAGAGGACAGAGCTCTGATCCCATCTTCTTCCCTTTTGTGTCAGTAAATCCTGGTAAGACATCGCTCCAGCAGCTTGCATCATTTTCTCTAAATGTGTATCCAGTCCCTTTCTTCACCGGGCCTTTGCTTTGCAGGAGGGATTCCTTATCCCCCTGCCAGACAAAACTGTTTGGCTGCAAATGCATTTCCTACAAATGCAGTTCTGAGAGGCATCTGAGAGCCGTAAGTACTGATGGCTCAGGCACAGCTCCGCGAGAGCTGTTCTGCAGGAACCGCTTGGCTGGGGTTTACATCAAAGGATGTGCTGTGGGGGGTTGAAGGATCAGCAGCTCCTTCTTTGGAAATGTGATGAAAGAAAAGGCTGCTCAAACTCTTCCAAATTATTTGTGGCTTTTTTCCTATGCCTTATTTTTGAAATTAAACTAAAAATCTTGAAATCCTTCATGCAAATGGCAATGAGTTTTGCACAATAGTCCCCTGGTAGGCAAAACACACAGATCTTGTGACTAACCTGCACCAAGGCCTGAATTTTCACCCTACAAGACAAAGCTTATCCTCACTAAACTCGCAAGCATCTCAATTTGTAATTACTCCAGGGGTCGTAAGTTGTGTCCTTAGATGTGAGAACAGAACCGTGTCCTGATCTGAATCACTTGCACTTGTGTCCTTCTGTGGACCTGATGTGCACTCCTAAACCACATCAGTGCACATCAGTGGCAGAGTCCTTGCGAAGGATGTGATGCCCAATGACTGGCTCTAGCAGTGGGAGGCTGGGCTGAATTGGGAATATGATAGAGGGTTCCTCTAATAGAGACCATCCTTGGACAGGAGGTTGGCACCAAGGCATCCCCAAATGAACAACTTTAACTAGAGGTGAGTCAAGCCTCTTCCTACAACTATTCTACCTTTTCACATTCAGGTTCATTTGCCCGATATACCAAGCTAAAATTTCAGTTAAGTTACAGAGAGGAGAGAGAGAGGTTTAATTGTATAAAATTAAGCATGGCTCTGGCAAAAATTGGCAACTCCCTCTATGGACACTATGAAACATGTCTTTTGAATAATTATTTGTATTACAGCAACACCTAGAGGCCACAACAGAGATCAGGACCCCATTTTGCTAGCTTCCCTAGTTAGCACCTCCAGTACCCACCCAGAGAAGCTCCAGTCCAAAGAGACAAAAGAAAAAGAAAGAGGAGCAACACTGGGGAAAAAAAAAAAAGGACTGGTGTGCCATGCCCAAGGACATACAGCATTTCAGTCACAGAGTTGGGAATAAACATTTCTGTTCATTGAGCTAGTGCCCAGTGAATGGTTTTATCTTGTTTTCCTTTCCTTTCCCTGGGCAATTTATGCTACCACTGTATTGAATTTTATGTAGACATGATAAAAACATTGAAAAATTCAAAATAACCCATGTATTCAAACTGATCTTGTTTACCCTGCATATATAAGTCATCCATAAGACTATTGAAAATCCTGGTCAATCGTGTTCGGAACTAAGCTGTGATACAAACTAGATAGTATTTAGAAAAGAGTTATTTAGCTGTTCTTTATTAAATTAATGAAAACAACCATTATCAATATTGCAAGATATGGATTAAACAATGATTACTAATGGATAAAGAAGACTAACTTTTAAAAATGCCAAACTATTGATGCAGTAATTGAATAAATGGAGAGTCAATTAATCAAATTCTTAGCAGCAGATGACATATTTGAGAACTGTATTCCAGACCTACGTTTGTGAGAATTACCATATAAAAGAAAAATAAACTTGTTTACCATATGGAAACACTTCTAGCAATTTTTCTTCTGTCTTCTTTTTTTTAACATTAGACACCTTTACTTTTATATTCATAATACGGAATGTTCTGGTTGCATGTGGTTACAGAAGAAGTTTGAACACATGAATTGTGACATGGCTCTGAAAATCAGACAAGATCAAGATTCTGACATAAACTAGGAAAGCAAGGACAACCCTTTCAGTGAAGAAATTTTTCTAATATCCAGTCTAAACCTCCCCTGGTGAAACTTGAGGCCATTTTCTCTTGTCTTATCACTTGTTATTTGGGAGAAGAGACAAACACCCACCTCACTACAGCCTCCTTTCAGGTAGCTGTAGGGAGCAATAAGGTCTCCCCTCAGCCTCCTTTTCTGCAGGCTAAAAAACCCCATTTCCCTCAGCTGCTCCTCACAGGACTTGTGCTCTAGACCCTTCACCAACTTCACTGTGCTTCTCTGCACACACTCCAGAGCCTCAATGTCCTTCTTGTAGTGAGGGGCCCAAAACTGAGAACAGTATTCAAGGTGTGGCCTCACCAGTGCTGAGTACAGGGGCACAATCACTTCCCTACTCCTGCTGGCCACACTATTTCTGGTACAAACCAGGATGCTACTGGCCTTCTTGGCCACCTGGGCACACTGTTGGCTCATGTTCAGCTGGCTGTTGACCAATACACCCAAGCCCTTTTCCACCAGGCAGCTTTCCAGCCGCTCTACCCCAAGCCTGTAGTGTTGCATGGGGTTATTGTGACCCAAGTGCAGGACCTGGCACTTAGCCTTTTTGAACCTCATATAGTTGGTTGCAGCCCATTAGATCCCTCTGTAGAGCCTTCCTACCCTCGAGCAGTTCAACACTCCCACCCAACTTGATGTCATCTGCAAATTTACTGAGGGTGCACTTGACGCCCTAATCCAGATCATCAATAAAGATATTAAACAGATCTGACCTCAGTACTGAGCCCTGGATAACACCACTTGTGACCAGCTGCCAACTCCATTCACCACAACTCTTTGGGACTGGCCATTCAGTTAGTTTTTCACCCAGTGAAGAGTACACACATCCAAGCCATAAGCAGACAGTTTCTGCAGGAGAATGCTGTGGGAAATTATGTCAAAGGCTTTACTAAAATATAGGTAGACAACATCCGCAGTCTTTCCCTCATCTACTAAGCAGGTCACCTTGTCATAGAGGAGATTGGGTTAATCAAGCAGGACCTGCCTTTCATAAACCCATGTCGATTGGGTCTAATCATCTGGTTGACCTGCAAGTGCTGTGTGATAGCACTCAAGATGACCTGCTCCATTTCAGATTGCTTATCAATTTTTCTTAAAAGAACAGAGCACTCTTGGGCTTGTTTAGGTGGAATTTTATATTAAAAAACAACAACAACAAAAAACAAGCTAAGTAACATTTAAAGAAAGAAATGTGTTTAAGTGGCTGACATATCTCAAATAACTGAAAGTTTTTAACCTACTAAGTAATGTATTAAAAGACTCCCTCCACAAGAGCTTCCACTGTGGTGTGTGATTAAGCACTACTGTAGAACAAAAGTGAATTACTGAGATGGTTTGATACCGGGGAAACTTTCAAACACAGCAGACAGAAAACAGAAATTAATTTACCTTTCATGGGGTCTTATTATTTATCTTGCTGTGTTTCCTAATTAATTGACGATATTGATGTTTACACAGGGATTTGCTCCTTTCCAACTTTGCTTGATCCTGTGAAGAAGTCAGAATGCTGCATTTGTAGTATCACATTTATTGCCATGGCAACAGTCAGGGATTTCACAAACACTAATTAGGGTTGGCAACTTGGAATGTTTTCAGTACAGTCCCATATAATTTTCCCCCTTTTATCCATTTCTCATTATACCTTACTTTAATGATTGACTTCTTCAATATGTACACAGGTTTTTCCCCCATGCCCTCAGGATTCAGTTAATATGTTCTCTGATTTACAGCCACCTTTCTTACACCTCCACACACACCCAGTTAAGAAGTAACTGCAGTCCCTACCTGCATTTGTGTTAAGTTCCATTTCTTACACTTCAAATTAATCCAAGTTTCAGTAAAACCAGCTGGTTTCTGTGCCAGCATGCACACAAGTAGTAAGGACAGCTACAGAGGCTTAGCTGCATCTTCCCAGGCAAGCTACTTTTGAAGGTGGATGCTAAATCTTGCTCAGGGTGAAGTACAAATATTTTGTTTGCAGAAGCTTAAGTTCTGCCAATGTACAAAGATCATGTAAAATATTTTAATTCAAGCATATCAAGAACATTTATAGAAATTTCACTTATTATGTAAAAATATGGAGACGTGGGCCCATGTGAGCCACATGAAATTCAACAAGGCCAAGTGCCAGGTCTTGCACCTGGGTCATGGTAGTCCCAAATGTGGATACAGTCTAGGCGATGAGTCAACTGAGAGCAGCCCTGTGGACAAAGACTCAGCAGTATTGGTGGATGAAAAGCTGGACATGAGCTGGTAATGTGTGTTCACAGCCCAGAAAGCAAACTGTATCCTGGGCTGCATCAAAAGAAGCGTGGCTGGCAGGTTGAGGGAGGTGATTCTTCCTCTCTACTCTGCTCTGGTGAGACCCCACCTGGAGTACTGCTTCCAGTTCTGGGGCCTCCAACATAAGAAGGACACAGACCTGTTAGAACGAGTCCAGAGGAGGTCACAAGGATGATCCGAGGGCTGAAGCACCTCTCCTATGAGGACAGGCTGAGGGAGTTGGGGCTGTTCAGCCTGGAAAAGAGAAGGCTCTGAGGAGACCTTATAGCGGCCTTCCAATACCTGAAGGGGCTACAAGAAAAATGGAGAGGGATTTTTAGAAGGGCATGTAGTGACAGGATGAGAGGTAAACAGTTTTCAATTGAAAGAGGGTAGGTTTAGATTAGATATTAGGAAGAAATTCTTTACTCTGAGGGTGGTGATACACTGAAACAGGTTGCCCAGAGAAGTTGTGGTTGACCCATCCCTGGAAGGATGGGTCAACACCTTCAAGGCCAGGTTGGATGGGGCTTTGAGCAACCTGACCTAGTGGAAGGTATCACTTCCCTATCCCTATGCCCTAATTTACTCAGAAGTCTTATCAAACCCTGTGTTGGTAATGAACTTTTGAGCTTCTCTAAAAGCACAATGTGTTAATTTGTTAACAAAGAAAGAAGGGAAATTTATGATGGTGTCACCAGCAAGGAGGAGGTTTTACTTCATTGGGCATGCTCAGTGTAAGAAAGAGATATGTCTACTGAGCAAAGTAAAAGATTCCCATTCTGCAGCTCCCATGAGAACAAGTCCCAGCTGGTTGTGAAACCTCCCTCCCAGTAACAAAGATATCCAAATAAAACTAAGCAGAGAAAATATGCCAGTATTGCCCTAATTTGGAAAGAAAACAATAAATCAGACTGGTTAGAGTATATTTATAGTCTAAGTCACTGTAAATTTCTAGAAAATATGGGAAAAACAATGGAACCACCTGGAGCATCTTTGTTAGGTTACAGATGAAAGCATATAATTTGTTTCTAATTTAGAAAGGATTTTGTACATTTTTAACAGAAAACTTGTATTTGAATAATACATCCTTAGTCTGATCACCGTCTTCTTTCCATAACGATGGGGAGATAAAAAGCCCCTTAAATGATGGAAAAATATGTCATAAGGTGTGAAGGAATTGAGAGTTCATCTGCTAGTAAATTACTGAATCTTTTTAGGAGATTAGAATAGAAACCAGGGCAGAATTACTATACTTGATAAGGAAAGCTTATTGAAATAAACAGGATAATATGTTTAAAAAAGCAAATAAAGGATTGAGATGAGACATTCAAGTCAAAAGAGAACCACTGGAAGAAGCCCTGTGTTCCAACAGATGCTGAGACAAGCTAACACAAACATCTAAAGAAAGCTTTTCCTGAAAAAAATTGTTGCCTCAGAAGTGTACATTTTGCCTCCCTTTTTTTGAGGAAAGACTGAACTGTGCCAGCTTGCCCAGTTTTTGACCATCAGTTTTAAAACCCAGTCCTAATGCTTTTAAGAAATTTAAACCCAGAGCCCTCCAGCCTTTGGGACTTTATTATTTTCATGACCTACCCTTGTTCCCCCTACCCTTAATTTCAGTAGGCGTAATCAAACTCATGGCTGGGCTCTTTGTAAGCTTTGTGAACTGGGCCACAGTCAAGAATTTCCACACATGAAATTTTATTACATGAAGTTTCCCACCTGCTGTCCAGAGCTGTGTGATCTTCAGCAAGGACATCTGCTTTTCATCCAATTTCTAAAGCAAAGCCTGGTGGATTGCTGGCCCTTTGAAATGAAGAATTTGGGGAACAAATTTAAGTTGTGAAAACAAGATGGTGAAGCTAGAGGTCTCTGGGTTCAAATTTTAGAGAAGTATCAATGCTGCATTTTAAACCGATCTCTTGAGGGAAGCGCAATGGAAAGTATTTGCAGTGACCGGGCAAACTGACGGAGTTTGGCCCTTTGGCAAATAAGCAGGATCCATTGCACGTTCAGACACAGGATTACATCCACTTTAGACCTAAGTGATAGCTTTCAGTGAAAGATTTTTCAAGGTTTTACTCCATGCCTCCAAAGCAGCCTCTCTTCCCCTGAGATGGAGTTGTTAACACAACATGGAAAGGCTGCAGAATCGTGCTGCTGACCTCTCAGGGGCAAAAACAATCACAGCAATCTACTAAATACGGTGGGAAACGCCATTCAGTGTTAGTGCTTTCCAATTTTCCAGAGCGCGTTATTCATACAGCTCAAGTAAAACATGAGGCCTGGTTTGGTCTGGGCTGTCACACTGTTCAGGCTGCAGCTTTGCAGACATGACTTGCTGGCATAAGGCAGGACTTTTGTCAGCAGCCGTCATGCCACGCCCACCTGCTTCTTCCTTCTGTGGTGGCTTCCCTTCCTTGGGCCCGTGGCAGGGATCATGTGGGTAGGAGGAGAAACAGAGCAAGGAACTCATCTGGGTTGAAACTAACATGTTTTTCCCAGATGGAATCTCGTCGCTACTCTGGTGAGACCCCACCTGGAGTACTGTGTCCAGCTCTGGAGTCCTCAGCACAGGAAAGACATGGACCTGCTGGAGCAGGTCCGGAGGACGGCCACAAATATGATCAGAGGGATGGAACAGCTCTGCTATGAAGAAAGGCTGAGGGAGTTGGGGTTGTTCAGCCTGGAGAAGAGAAGGCTCCAGGGAGACTTTATTGTGGCCTTTCAATATGTAAACAGGGCTTAGAAGAAAGACAGCGACAGACTTTTTACCAAGGCCAGGACAAGGGGCAACAGTTCTCAACTGAAAGAGGATAGGTTTAGCTTGGACATAAGAAACTCTTTATGATGAGGGTGGTGAGACGCTGGAACAGGTTGCCCAGAGAAGTTCTGGATTCCCCATCCCTGTCAGTGTTCAAGGTCAGGTTGGATGGGGCTCTGAGCAACCTGATCTAGTTGAAGGTGTACCTGCCCACAGCAGGGGGGTTGGACTAGATGACCTTTAAAGGTCCCTTCCAACCCAAACTATTCTGCAGTTCTGTGATTTCTGCCCTTTCCTTACCAGTCTGCAATGCTAATAATATGTACTTATTTTCCCATTTGTTGTCAGCATACTTTGGCATAATTTTTAGATCTGCTGCATACCCATAACACCAAATAGAAGCAAGAAGAGCCATGGGTACTCTTCTGAATCTTACTGACACATATTATTTGCACAGGAGTAGCCTGCAGAACTCCCAGTTGAAATAAGGGTCTCATTGTGCCAAGCTCTCTTCACATATGCACTTGGAGACACCCCCAGATACACCCTGCTCCAAGGACGTTTAGAATTAATGCAGCAAGACAGAGGAAAAAAATGTTATAGTTGCTGTATGGATAGAACTATTATGGACAGAGGCATTTAGAGATTTGCTTTATCACATGGGAACTTTGGAAAAGTTAAGAAGTAAATCCAGATCCCACCACATTAGCCTATTGCTTTAAAAAATAAATTCTTCCTCTCGTATGCCATGAGTCAGCACACTTTCCAAAACGGTGCTTTCAGACTAACAGTTGCTAAATTGCCTGGGGAGACTCTAACCTGACATATTTTGTGTGTTCTTCCCACAGCCCTCACAGAAGCCTACAGATGTCAGCTTCTATCAGACTCAGGCAGGACTGCAAAACCCATCAGGTTTGTAGGGTTAGGGTGCATGTTAAGATGGTCTAAAAAGTAAATCCTTCAAAAATTACTGTGTGTTCTGCGCTTAGAGAGAGACATGTGAGGCTGCAAAAGGCAGCATTTCTAACAGGCTGTCCTAAAATAACAGCCTAGTTATTAGCCCAATATTGTTTTTAAACTTAGAAATTTCTAAACCATAGAAAATCATTTGGAAGTGGACGACTGCTTTGAATCTCAAATTGCAGCTCCCTCCTGCTGTAAAGATCTGTCACCAGCCAGTCAGTGGAGTCCAAACCAGTCTTGCTAACCTGCATGGCATAACATGTAAAGCCAAGGATGTTACTGTAACCATCTGTATGGTGATTACAATCAGAGTAGGTGGTAAAAAAAAAGGAGAACAGATCATATAAGAGATCTTGTTTTCCATACTCACTATTACAAGAGTGATTCATATGACTGGACCATTTAAAAGGCCATAATTCTGTGAGGATAGAAGAGGAAGAAAAAAAATAAAATTAATACATTGTTAGAATGCTGCAGACAGTTCACAATCACAGCAGGTTTAAACTTCATGGATTGAGACTATGTAAGGACTGATGTGCTAGTTCCAAGTGAGGGTCCATGTAGCCCAGCATCCTGACAGTGGCCAGGACAAACTGGAAATGGGCTGTGTGGACCGATCTTGCCTTTAGGGTCACTGGAGCCTAAGAATGTACTTACCTGGCATCTCATCAAGCAGTGGTCTCCAAACTTTTTTGATTGTGCACCCCTACCAGTAAAATATTTTTGAACATGCAGCTCCAATATATGGATATTTATTTATTTATAAATTATATACCTCTACTAATGAAGTTCCATATTGTCTTCCTGTGCCCCAATGGATCGTCTTTCAGACTCCTTGGGCTGCACACACCTCACTTTGGAGACCACTGCTATAGAGGATATCCCATAATTTTAGTAGCATTTCTAGAAAAAATAAATAATGCTTTTTAAACATAGGGCATTTTGCAGCCAGTGTAGACACATTGGTTACTGGACTTCACTCAGATGGTAAAGACCTGATGGATTTGGCTACCAGTAATCATGACCCTCTCACATTTACTTCATGCTCATTGAATGTGATACCAGTTAGAAACAGAAAGGGACAATTTGTCCAAGCTTAAAAAAACCTGTTGCTTTAACAAGCTAGGAACATCAATTTAATGTGGGAAATATTAATAGGAACTGGAAATTGTTCAAGAACATTCTAGTGGGTATCAAAAAAACAGGTGCCACAAATTTGCAAGTAGAAAAGAATTCATGCTGGGGAAGAAAGAATTTTTGAAATATAGAAGATGCAGAAATGTTGGTGTAACATTAACAATCAAAATAGAAAGGATGCAAAAAAGGATAACAGCAGTAAACTGCAAATTAAAAAAAAATGTACTCTGATGAAAGCAGCTATATAAGAAGAGATCAATGGGCAACAAAGAAGGAACACACAAGAAACACATTAGAGTAAAAACTTTCTTGCACCAAATATTGGTCCATTGCTAGAAACAGGTATTATAATTTTGAACAAAGGCTCAGAGAAGATGAATGAGTTCATCACTATTTCTCTTCTGATTTCAGAAGGAAGCAGGAGAATAAATCTGCCCAATAAAATGTTGTAGATGGCACAGAAAGCCTGTCATCCAGAATGGAGAAAAATATGATGCAGAGTCAGCTGCAATTATACACATACAAATCAAGCAGCCAGGGAAAAAAGCAGCACAGAAAACAGGAAAAATCTCGAGGATCTTTGAATCGCCAACGTATTCCAAATATTAAAAAAGAGCAGAGAGGTGATCCAGGAAAATACAGATCTGCTAGTCAGATGTTGAACCTGGACACATAACAAGAAGTTTTATTTAGGAGCCCACCAATGTAGAGTTAAATGTTTAAGGTGCAATTAATAATAATCATCACAAGTTCATGGAACGCAGGTCTTGTAAAACAAACCTTCTTTATTTTATCTTCTTCAATTTTCTTTTTGTTCACAGCTATTGCTCTGGTTCACAAAGATAACTGTGTTCATACAGTGTATTCATAGGCCTGCGTCTTCAAACCATTTGACCATGGAGTTTGAACATCACATTATATGGAACTAAAAGGATATAACTTGGGAATTGGTTCAGCCTGCTAGTGAATGATTTTGTCATTGCTACAGTTTCCACTGATTAAACTTGCACAGGATACAGAAACAAGTGGGATGATAAACAAGGAGAACAGGTAATTTGTAGAGTGATCTGAACTGTCTGGTTAAAAGAGCATATTAAAAAATTGTAGAGATGCAAGGATATACACTGAGTAGTAAGAAATATAGTCTTAGAATACTGAAAACTCACTTCAGAGTAGGGACTTAGAGAAGCACATATATGGATCACTGTAAATTAAGCTGAAAATAGTGTAGCTAATTACTTCCCAACAATGGCAGGGGATGCAAGCCTTGGTGGAACCTAACGACTTCCTCCTGGCGGTCAGAAATGCTCCAGTGTCTGAAGTTGTGGGGCTCAGTTTAGGGATGAGCTTTCATGATCTTTATGCAGAACGTCAGACTGAGTTGCCTGACAGGTTTTTTTCTGGTTCCGAATGAGATGGAGCTGTATTTTCCTGACAACTTTGTAGATCAACCTGCAAATATAAGTCATATCTAGGAAAGGCACTCCTGAGCTCCTAAATGCATCAATGAAAAGTCAACATTTAGAACATGACAAATGGTGCAAAAATAAAGTTTATTAAATGGAATTCAAATTCTGAATGTACCTTTCCTTGCCATCTTCATGTTCCTTTTTATTCCTTATCTCTGATTTTTATTGACATAAATGCTTTGGGAATGTCTGTCTTCAGCTGAATTCTCAGAAACATGACTATTCATTCATAATTAAGAGTATCTTCTGTTCACTAATAATTAGTAATCATGCTCTAACTCTGTATCCAAACTCCAATAATCAACCGTGGAGTAGAAAAACCACAAGGCAATTGAAGTGACCAATTATACAGCACAGGCAGTAAATAGCCAAAAGTAAGTCACCAGCATAGACAATATTTTCCTTCTAAATCTTCAAGTGAGGACTTTGAAAATCAGTCCAAGATCAGTTTATGAATGATTTGTGAACAATGACAAAAAAGCTAAAATTATCCATTAATTGATTTACAATGATTGATTCATCCACTCCTGGTAACATCCCTGCTAATACTGCATCACTGACCCAACCAGTTACTCCGTTTTCAGGCACCAGCAGAGGTATCTCTTCACACATAATCTTGATAAAGGTGCCATGCAAACAGGCGAGACATGATCCTCCTGGTGCAAACTGCTCTCTCCATTAGTTTTGACAGAGCTATTCCAGTTTCACCAGCTCAAAATCTAGAGCTGAGCAATAACATCAGTAGCCATAGTAAGAACGAAATACTATGGATTGTTTGTTTTCTGAAGGACATATATATATTAGCTTTTAAGAGGTTTAATAGGCTTTGTGTACAGCTTTTACATACACTTATGCAGCTTACTGTACACATTTATGATCTGATTTCTGCAGTTTCCCACTTGTTGCTCCTAGTTTTCTTTTCTTTTGTTCCCATCATTTCCATGCAAGCCTCTCTTCAGCAACTTTTCCCTTGTGCTACTTTGTCTTTCCAGTGGTTCCTCATCTAGTTGGGCATGCAGGTTTTATCTTTCCTTTTATATTTCACTGCCAGTGGTCTGTATCAGTTAGTACACACTGACATTTTTGTTTCCTAGGGTTATCATGACATGTTTCCCTTCACGTCTGACACCTGCACCTCATACATGTGTAACTTTTAACTTCTTAATGTTTCTAGTATATCCTGTAGCTACCTGTGGGCAATCTAGTCTTCCTCTATATTCTGGGACTAGTGGAGATCCATGGATCAGATATTGCTTCTGCGAGGACCAGTACTGCTGCGCTTCAGAAGCACTTGGTAAAAATTGCATTAACTATACTCCATTTTGAGCCCATGAAGACCCAGCTGTCCAGTCTCCACATAAGCCTTGCTATTTTTAGTTTGGTGCCTCGTACATTTTACCTCTTACAGATTTTCTAACATTTTATTTAATTTCCTTAGCGAAAACATATGCCAAACAGATGCCAAAGCAGGGCCCGAGGCACCCATCTTTTTTTCCAGCTTTTTCAGGACATCTGTGAAAATTCTGAGGTTTATCCTGATATGAATCCCACTCACAATTAATTTCAAGCACTACCTTTCAGTAACAGGCATCCCAAATGCCATGAATTTTGGAGGTGTGTCATTTTAAAAACAACTTTCTGTCTCTTTTTTTTTTTTTAGGCAACCTTGAAAACATAAATTAACTACTTGGATTTAAAGATGGTAGCAGCTGGGTATGAGTCAAAGGAAGCAAGGATGACCTAAAGATCTTCCTTCTTCATCTTCTCATGTGCACCTCTCAAAATTTAAAATAAATCATCTGAATCTAAAATTAATCTACAAGCATCAGTTTGCCGGTCTCTCCCTAAACCTTAAGTAACACTTTCTGCACAATGGTCTGTCTGAGATAAAAGGGAAATTATCTAAAGACTTGAAAATGCTAAATCTAGCTCTGCTTAAAAATTGCTAGTCCACTCTGAGACCAGAATTCAGCTATTTTGTATAGATTATGAGAGTTCTGAGCTTGGTCAGTAGCCCCTCACTCTCTGTGACCAAGGCAACTCTTCCATGCCAGAGATCATTTTCCAAACCAACAGGGAAACTGGGTTGTCTTCAGTAGAGCTGTCATATAACTTTTTCAGGTACCAGCCTTGTTTTATACTATAATTGTTCTCTCCCCTTTCCTATGCATCACCCTTTGTTTTACTATCATAGGGCAATGCATTTAAAATTAATATTTCAACATGTTTAAATTATTTCTGAATTTGAAAAGTGTGTCCATATTCTGGAGAAAGCTTTATTTAGATTTATTTTGGACATTGGCATTCTTTATTAAGGCTGCTTTGTAACTAATTGCTCATGTGGGATCTGAAAGCCAAGAAATAGCATATCTGTTTTCCCTCTGCTCTGTCCCCTTCCCAGGATTCATTCATTCCAGACACATGAAGACAGAATTTAAGATGCAATCATGTGTTGAGAAGAGAGCACTGAGAGCTAAATGTGTGCAAGCTGGCAAATTTACCCTTATAACTGGATCTGTCTCCTAAGCATGAAGATGCCCAAGGTATGTCAAGATTTGCTCCAGATATCAGACATCAGAAGGTAGATTTTTTCACAGAATGCAAGTGTTTCATTTAGAAGCTATTTAAATGAGCAACCTCTTGAATTTATTGTCATACTTTATTTTTCCTTTCTCATTAAAAACATTGCTTTTCTTTGCACAGAGGATGGGAATGCTGCAATGCACCATTTTCTGTATCGATATGCAGCAATCAATTAATGCTGAATGGAATGATTTTACCTTTTCTAAGGCATGCAGTGGAAGCTGATACATAGGCTGAATGAAATTGCTCTGAAAGGCATAGCACATGGTCAGGAAAGAAAGACTATCAGCTCTGAGGCCACAGGGCTCCTTCAGAAGTAATTTACAGGTATCGTGTTACATATTTTATATCAAAATTATCCAGAAAAAAAGAAATGCAAAGCAACTAAATCAATGCTAATCTGATTGTTGTATGCGATTTCCAAGGGGTGTTTCTTTTTCTCATAGATAACTTGTAATCAACATGAAATGTTCCTTCCAAATGAAGGATCCCTTTTTGGTGTCCGTAGGGAGGAAGGGATAAAGAAAATAATGACGAATGAGCCATCATAAGTAATTCCCAAGGGATACTTAGTTTTTCTTTTCCACATATATCAGCACATAATGTTCCTTACAGAAAGAGGACAGATTTTTGCCATCTTTACCAAGGAAGAGCTAAAGAACACAGAAAATTTCATCGTACCAGGTCACGAATCTGACTGTTGGAAAGAAGCAAAGCTCTGCAGTCCTCCCAAAAGAAGACTTTTTAGTTTCTACAGAGCATCTTCTTCCCCAAACTCCAGCTGGTTAGCTGCCATTTAGTTAGCATTGCTGATTGGCTGTGCAAAAGAGGCAGTGGCCAGCTGTGGGGACAGTGATGGATCTGATGGAGCTGCCTGCCTCCAGCTGAGACCTCCCAGACAGGCTGGCCAGCAGGACTGACAAACACTCTCAGGCTGGCCGTCCTTTTACACGGAATTGGGGCAGAAGAAGCTTGCTTCACCCACTTCTCTGTAACTTCAGATGTCTCTGCAGGTCTCCTTACCTGTTGTGCCTCAGACTCTGGGACTCAGGCTGTTGAACTGTTTCCACAGTACTCTCTTGATAACATGCTTCTTAATTTGCCTCAGTGTTCCTAGTCATCATTTTACTATTAATTACTAAGTATGTGTGAGCAAAGCATTTGGTAGCTTGTCTTTTCTAGCCATGTGGGGCAGCTGCAGACCAAAGGTATCGGACTCCACTCGGTACAGAGGAAATCGTGTGTTGCCCTGTTTGTGAGCACCCACTCTACCTGTAGTTGTTTCAGCCTGTGCCAGCTTCTGTTTCATCTCTGCCTACAGCACCACAAGGACCGCAGGAGAAACATGCCTGAAAGATAATATGATTTCTGGTTTAATTTGCTGAAACACTTCAATTGGTTTCTAAAATATATGGATTTTTTTTTTCCCCGCTTGGAATCACAGTTTTCAAAGAAAACTGATTGCCATCACATGCATTAAAAATTTTAACAGTGACTTTATCAAATGTATTGAAATATTAGCAGATACATTACGTGCATAAATGTAATGTGTTTCACCTTCTCTATCTAATCCGAGAGCTTCTTATTTCCCATCCATCCACTCAGGCACACGTTTATTCATTAGGTACAAAAATGAACTGCACACCTTAAATATATTCAGACTATTGTAAAACTGCCTCCACCTTGCTACCAGAATCACCAAGGTAAAAATATCCGTCTCTTTCTCAAAAGATAAATGGTGATAATATAGAAATGTTTCTACTTCCAAAGTGCCTATACTAATACAAGGAGTCAATTCTATTTAAAAATAAATTCACACTTGAACAGTTGCTGTACTCGATGCATGTATTTCACACGCACACAAAAAAATGTTTGAAAAGTTCTGTAGCTCTAGTCAAGCATTTAGAAGTTAGGAAATAAAAGAGCCAAGACGAATCTTCTCTGCCTGAAGAAATGTTTTTTCCCCTCCCTTCCTGTATAAGTATTATGATATAGCCCTTAATCACATGAAAATGTGCTTTTTTACTTCAGGAATTCATTTTGTTCAATCCAAAGAACACCTTTTTGTCTTCAAATTGTTCTCCCTGAGCCACCTATGCCATGAACATCTGTAAGATTATTTAATATCCCCTCTGGTGTAGTTTTCTAGACAAACAAAGCTTATGTTATGGTGTGCTTCTGTCCCTCAGACCCCACTGAGAACTTTTGAACCCACTGGATGGTTTCAACAGAAGAGTAGAGGTTTTAAAGAAGAAAATCTTATCCAAGTTTCAGGACAACCGGAGAAAGGCACAGGCCCTATCAATGCCTCCGCTGAAGTAAAGGCAGAAGGTGAACCTTGCTCTGCCACCAGAACTCAGGCAGCTCAGCCCCGAGACCCCGTGGTAAACCTGCCTCCACCCATCCTGCTGGCCCAGGGCCACCCCCTGCGACAGCCCTGCCTCACCTAGCCTCCCCTTCCTGAGCATCTGCTTTTTTTGAAAATCATTTTGCATCTATTTTTACATAAGTGAGATCTAGTTTTTCTCTTTTCTTCTTCTCTTTGCTGCTCCCATTGTCCCCAGCCTCTTGCTTTGTCTGGCTGAGTATGTTTTGGCTCTGTAGTTCTCCCCTCACCTTGCATACTCAGCTTGCCATTACAGCTCCCCCTCTAAGCTGAACATCTGGGCTGTGTCATTTGCACTTGCAGCCCGGATGTCTGTGGTAAAAATTCTGCACACAAGGCACGTCAGGGCAATTTCAATATTAGGTGATAAAATTCCCCTTCTTTCTATGCACACAAGTCACCCTTCAGTCAGTGTTTCCAACACCTATCCACGCTCTGATATCCTTCAGTGTAGCTGAAACGGAGCTGGGTCACAGATCACACCAATAATGCCCATGTCAGGAAAAAAAGAAAGTCAGCACACTAGCTGAGGGTTCATCAGCCATCTCTGCCAAACGGGGATCATGAACAATATATTGTAATTTTGCTAAATAGTGTCGATACAGATGTTTGCACACTGGCAGGAAATCGATTAGATCCCAGCGTTCTTTTTATTCAAACTCTGCTCCCATTTTCTCTCACATGACAGAGGTGTAACAGTACGTAGTTGAAAACCTCTGGTATGTTCATAATTGCTGTGCAATACACAGGCACACATTATGGCATCGTTTGTGCTGTATGTGCCTTTATGGGCACTCCTCCTCACTGCAAAGATTAAATGAAGTAGCAGGCAGCGCAAAACTACAAAACCTTGCAGGTGCATTTAATTGACATGACCTGTAATACATCACAGCAACTCTGCTCGTGTGCATGTGTATCCAACCCATCTCCCAAGAATTACCATTTCCCCATTTTCTAAAGGTCCCAGTGTTAATTGCCTTGTACAGAGTGATCACCTCTTTTTTCCTCTCTCTCTCTCTTGTTTTTAGAGTCCTGAATTGTTGATTCAGTCTGTACTCAGATGCACTTAGTGACAAATAACCCTCTGTCTTGGCAGAAAATGTCTGTTGAAGGGCTGCAGTGAGACTGGACAACACTCTAGGGAAGAAACACTACAAAAACCACAGCACCGACCTCAAGTGTATAGCAAAAAAAGGAACTTAAACTCTGAAGTGCAACTCTATGCCTTGTAAGTGTGCTAAGGTATTTTGCTTGACTTCCAGTATGTCAGCATTGAAATGGGACTTTTTTAATCTTAAATGAGTCAAATCCCGTGACGCTGAAATCAATGGCAAAATCCCCACTTCCTTTGATAAAAAGTGAACATTATCTAAGAAATTTACAGTAATAAAGTATGAGTGTTAAATCATAACATCTGGATTCCTACTGCCTTTTGTAAATGAAATTATATAATATATTAGTAAATATACAAACAACTTTCTATAACTTGAGATGCTACTACTTCCAAATTCTTTTTATAACATCAAAAAACATGAAAGAGTTAAAATAGAAATACTTTTCTGTAATGATCTAAATCTAAGGAAAATATAACATTTTACATTACAATTTTAACTTTTCTTGCAACCTTCTTGCAAAATGTTACTACTTGTTGTAGTGGAGTCTACTACTCAGTTTTCGGAAGTTGCTCCAACAGCAACTGAGTAGATAGAATAAAACTGCAGAAGACTTCACCTTGTGAAGCAAAAAACACCAAATAATGAGTCTCAAAACCTACAGCCAGTCTTACTTTTAAAAGGAGTCTGATGAGATAACAGGCATGATGCTGAGAAATTAAGGTGTCCTAGATAAAGTTGTGGTTTTGACTGGGTCCAGAAAGTCTAGGGCAGCCTTGCGAAGAGAGAGGAACACACCTCCCACTTGGAACGGATCATACAGAGAGAGCAAAAAAGTGCCATCGCCTTGCAATTCATGGAGAGATCCAGGACACCAGCTGGAGAAAAAGGAATGATAGCCTCAGATGTTCAACACATTGCTGCATTTTGTGTGGAACGTGTCAATGTGAAGAGTTTTGATGACTTACATGTTACATTGGTATGATGATCAGCAGTGCTTTCACTGTTCTTTGCAGTGAAAGTATATCTTTGACATCTCTACCTCTCTTTACTGTACTGATACCATTCCTACAGATTATTCTGAGTGCTTTTAGCACTGCTGCTTGGCTTCTAGGTCTGCTGGAGTGGATTATAGACCTAGGGCATTTGGACAGTAGAAAACAGAGATCTGGAGTGTGCCATATTAGTAGAACAGACTGTTTATAACATTTGAACACCAAGCTCTTCTGTGAGTCTATTAATGTGAACAGTAAGACTGAGGTTCAACTGGTACCAGGAAATTTCTTTAGTCATCAGCTCTGAAACAGTCCTGAGAAACACATGGCATTTTAAAATCTCAGGCAGACTTTAATCTGATTTACTCAGGTGCTGAGAGTCGTCTTCAGGAGGGCCAAACTCTAATCTGACAAACCCGAGTCACATCCCCAAACCCAAAAGTTTAACCCACAAAGCATTAGATTAAAAACACAACAGTGTAAAATTTTAATGTTCACTCTGTCTTGGGTTTTGAACGATTTTCCTCCCACATGTCTGCTAGACTTCCCAGACAAACAAATTGAATCTGGACTCAGTCCTACTTTCACTGTAGTCCTTCCTCCCCGCTGTTCAGGTGTATCATCCAGGCACTGCATCATTTCTGCACTACTTCTTGTCAGCCCCTACATGTAGCCACCCTCCATATCAAGTTTGTCCTGGCCTTACCTCTAAGTTTTCTGATAGTAGACGTGAAAGTACTGGCAGATTCCCCATTTGCTCCCCAGGCCTGATATTAAGGAGCGAAGGGAAGTAGTGAAGGGAAGCTGGCTGATCAATTTTCACAAGGGCTACCAAGAAGGAGAATAACAGTGGTGATCTCCTGAGGTGATGAATCCCCTCTCCCTCCAAAATTTTGATGTATTGCTTGGGAGAATGATAACAACTATTCCTGTTGAGCCATAGCTCTGTTCCAGACATAGCAAGAGACTGAACAAGTCAATAATAACTGTACAGGTAGAACAGTAAAACTCATAATAAAGCCCTAAGAAAATCACACCTACATTAAGAATTATAATTTAGAGGAACAACTAAGAAACATAAGCAACTACTTGTAAAATAAAGCTAATTAGCAGACTTTGCACTTAGATCCATAGAAATGTTGTCTCAGTTTCTTTTGAGGCTTGAGGCTTAAAAAAGCTGGTTTGTATTTATTACCTCCATCCTATTCAGTTTGGGACTGCTGTCCAGCTCAGAGGTGACCTTCAGCAGACTCTCAGTCAGACAGACTGAAAATGAGATCGGGTCAAATGATGCTATCAATGTGCAAGTTTGCTGAACACAGCCTCACACCAATTCAAGTTTTGTTTTGTTTTGTTTCAGTTTCTTCCCAGTGTTTTACCTGTCTGTAGCTGATATAGAAGAGAATAATTCATAAATGATCAAAATCCATCCTGCAGACAGTATTTGCCACCAGATTTAAAACTGCTAAAATAACTCTGTACCACCCAAGCATTGAGCTAATGCCTCTCTTAAGCTTCTTTGACACCCAGAGCTTTTGTGCACAAAGCAAATAATCTACATTCATGGTGCCCACAGAACATTAATCCAATCTACAATTTCTGAGGTAAGAAATTGAGTCATTTTAGTAACAATTTAGAGTTTAATTCAAATTGTAACAATTCTATATTTTAAATAGCATTAAACATCTTTAACTAAAAATTGTCTTTTCAACATGTTTATGATTTTTTTTTTGTATTAGATTACTGTAACAGTGAGAAACCAATTTTTAATGGCTCATCTAAATACTAAACTAAGATGTAAATATTCAGTATGATGTGCGGGGAATTAGTAGCGGCATTAGTAGTAATGGGACTTGCACAGCTAATTCTTCACATAGCCAGCTGAACATGTACCCCAAAGTAGTCATCACAAAAATAAAACTTTCAATTGTATTTTAAACTAATAAGCTTTAGAGGTATTCTTTCTCTGAGACAAAATTTTAAAGTAGGTTTATCTCTACAAGACTGAACTTCAGGGCTTCACAGTGTTACTACCATACTAAAAGTAAATAGAATAAGATTCAAACATTATTTATATAAACAATCCTTGCTGTGGAATTAAATCTCTTTAGATCATGCCTATTTGTTTATGCAGCATCTCCACTCTACTGTTACAGAACTTGAGCACTTCACAGTTCTAGTGTACACTCGGCACTGCCTGTGAGGTAGTGAAAAGGTCTACCTGACTTGACAACAGAGATTATATCCTTCAGCTTTGCATCTTTGACACTAGACCATCAATTTTCTTTTTCAAGAAGTACCAATGAGCACCTCTTCAGTGAAACCATCTAGCAGGGGAGAAAGAAAAAAGTTTAAAATATGAACCTAAGCCATTTGTCTTATGCCAGCATTCCCCCTCATCTATGACCTAGCAGGAAGGAGGAGACAGTGAAGGAGTTAATTGTAAGTGACTGCCTTTCATTTTTGGTCTTTCAGAGAAAAGGGTCTGACTTCTGCCAGAAGCAACTTAAACTTTTCAAGATAATACCAGCAAGCATCACTGTAAAGATCCAGGTCATGAGAGGTTCCCTAGATACAAAGAAATGGATGGATACTGGAAAATGTGTTAAGACAAAGAAACAAAGCTGCAGAGGACCAAAGAAGGTTCTGATTTGAGAACATCTATTTCATGACCTACTAAGATAATGTTTCATTTACATTTAAAATTTTATACCACTTGTTACATCTTAGAAATGACAGATACATTCTAGCAATAGATGTTGAATTATACCTCAGCAATTCCGTCTCTGCAGTGCAACTGTATGGCCAGTTCCTAAGAGAGTAGCCAACCATTGAGCTGGCCATTACAACTCAAAGCAAGAATTTGGGGTTATAATGGAGAATTGTGGCAAAACTTCTCAGACATTGTTAAAAATAAAAAAGGGGGCATATTACATGCTAGGAATTGCCAGCAAAGTAACAGACAACAAAGTGACTTTTTACATGGGCAGATAGTGAAAGGACAAAGGAAAATGGTTTTAAACTAAGAGAGGGGAGATTTAGGTTAGATACTAGGAGGACATTTTTCACCCAGAGGGTGGTGAGGCACTGGCACAGGTTACCCAGAGAAGTTGTGGATGCCCCATCCCTGGAGGCATTCAAGGCCAGGTGGGATGGGGCCCTGGGCAGCCTGATCTAGTTGCTGGCAACCCTGTCCACAGCACGGGGCTTGGAACTAGATGATCTTTAAGGTCCCTTCCAACCCAAACCATTCTATGATTCTGTGATTCTATGAAAACAGAAAATAGAATTCTAACATTGTATAAATCTGCATTTTGCCCACAAAATGAATACTGTGTGGAGCTTTGGTCACCTTACCTCAGAGTGGGAAGAGGAGGGAGGGGTGAAAAGTGGAAATGGAAAAGGCCCAGAGAAAAACAGCAAGGATGAGCAAAGTGATAGAGTAAGTTGTTCACAAGGAATAGTTGAGCCTGAAAAAAAGACAATGTAGAGCAAAATGACACCTACAGAATAATGACTACCATGGAGAGGTTGGACAGTAATCAACTGTCAGAAGAGCCAGCCTCTTTATGCAGAGGGCAGCAGACCTGTGAAAATCTATGCCAAAGGACTTAATGGCTGAAAGAGCTTTACTTACTTTCTAGGGGAGACGGGGTGAATATTTGAGTGATCCACTGGGGCTACTGAGGAAACAAACCACATCTGGTTCAGGAAACCCCCAATATAAAAAAAGTTGAAGGTTGGGAGAATGCTAAGGAGAAAATAGTGTGTATGCTTGCCCATTTCTTACTCTTCCCTCACTGTGCACTTGTGGCCACTGTTGGAGACAATCCAAAGCTAGATGGCATACAAGGCCCTTGAACCATTAGTGTGGTTAATAGATCATTATGCTGACAGGTAAATTCCCGATTAACTCAATGTATACCTTGGAATCTGACATGGATTTTAAATCAGAAACAGTCCGATAAACTACTTAAACTCAGAGAAAAAATTATCAAAGAAATATTCCATAATTCAAACTAGCCAGGCTACAGATCTTCATGTCTATTCACCCTACTTCTCAGCACAAGGAACTTTTTTGGCAGAGCTGAACAATGTCTTTCTGCTTATCCCATAAGGGGGAACTGAGAAGGCAAAAACAACTCTAGAAATTTAAAAAGTAGAGTCACAGCACTGAGTCAGTAGAGAACCACCCCAAATGAACACGAGTATTCTAAATTTTAATTTGTTTCTCAAATTCCCTGAAGTTTCTATTAAACAGGCAGTTGCTCATGATCTGCATGTGTTAGAGAAGCAGCAGAATCAGAATCATCTTCCTAACTGGGCAAGAAAAAATAAAAATGTTATTAAAAACATTTTAATATAAACTGATTATGAATGCAAGCCCACAATATTACACCTCTGGTCTGCAATTAAAAGGCAGTCTGAATCCCTCTTTCAAGGCTGAATGATTTTACAGAAGGAATGTTTGCCAGTATGTATGGTGGATGAACTGGATAAACGAATGTTTGTTCAGTTGATTCATCACCACTTCTTTTTCTCCCGTGACTACAGTTTGTATTTTCTTGTGTCAGGAAGTGTTGGAGTCTGGACAAAGGACGAAATCCTCACCATGCTAAATTTAATGGAAATTTTACCACTGACTTGAATGACACTAAGATATGATATAGAATTTCTAAGGCCTTGTATAAAACAAACAAAAAAAAAGGATGAGCTTCCTTCAGTCTTGTATGGAAACTCATTTTTTTAGTTAGAGCAACTTGTAGGGATTTAGCTTAAGGTGATGCTGATGTAATTCAGTCCTATAATAAGAGATGAATGTGCACAAAAAAACAGTCCCACTGAAAGCTTTTTACCTGAGTTATCTCAACCTTCTTTTGTAATAAAGTAAAACTGCTTAGGTGACCTTACAAGCAAATCTGAGAATATCTGATACATCATTGCTACAGCATGTAGTGGAAGCTGATCAGTAGCTCTGAGTGTGAGAAATCCTCTTCAGCTCCAGTGGGAATGAAAAGACACTGGGGGGAAAAAAAAAACCAAAACAAACAAACAAACAAAAAAACCCCAAACAAACAAAAAAACCCCAAACAAACAAACAAAAAACCCAACCAAACCAAACATGGGTCTTGATGAAATTCCAGTCATGGAGAAGTTCCCAGGCAGGGCCACAACCCCAGCAAGACCTGTTTTAATTTTTTCCTCCTTTGGTTATGCCAGCGGTGGACAGCTAAGGCTCCCCAGGCAAAGTGCTGCAGGTGCACATTCCCTGAGTGCCAGTGACATCTGCTCCCACCAGTTAGTGACACCTGTTTTGCCCTGCTCTTGTCAGTAGAGACATCCCACTGTGGACTATTGTAGGCAGGTAGTTTTGGTACCTACCATCCTCTCTGTATAGCCTTTTCTGCACCACTGTTGCAGAGGTAGATCAATGGCAGCTACTGTAAACCATTCCTGCACTAAGGTCACAGTGTGAGACTTGTGAAATGTGCTGGAAAAGACACAAATAACCAGTGCAACCAGTGAGGAAGTGTTTCTCTCAAAATAAGATCTACTTTGCCCTAATTGCTTTCTCTCCTATTTTTACACCCTATTCAACATTATTGCTACTGTGAATTCGTTGATGTGTAATAAACCTCTTGTTCCTTTACTGCTTAGGAGACCTACTTTTTGCAATACTATACAGATGATCCTCAACCAAATGCAGCAAATCACACTAAAAGGGCATTGGATCAGAATTCCACCGAATGTAAAAAACTATAGCACAATTTTTGTCAACAGTAACAAACAGTTTCCCCCCAAACCGACCTGCAGTATTTTGCTTACATCAGGAAGACAGTTGCAGAAAATGCTGCCACATAGTCCACAAAACACCCCTCGGTTAAGAATTACTGAGAGGTTGTTTTTTTTCAGGGATGTGTGTTAGAAGGGGATCTCATTTCAAACAATCTTGTGCTCCTGAGAGATTGAGAGAGAGTGCAATGTCCACTGTAGGACAGTAATGGCTGTTTTCCATGACACAATGGAAACTTTATTATCAGTTTTGCCAGCACAGGTCTTTTGCTAGTGAAATCTGTGTATCTGTAACAATATTCCATTGAAAAAAGCAACAGAATTTTGAAATGCTTTACTGGAAAAAGATGTATCTTTGGTAATATAATGTAAGTAGGCAGTTCTGTGTTTATTGAGCAATGCTCACTGAAATACCATCTCCAGGATGAGTTAACTGAGAGTCTGCGTGTGAAGGAAACATTGCTGAGAAGAGCAGGAAGACAAAGTGAAGGAACCATGTTAAATGAACTGCACATCTGGACCCTGGTCCTAAATCCATATATCTGAATACTATGAATGATCTCACGTGGAAAAAGAAACTGCTGCAAGCTCTTCCTTAGTCTGATGTACAACAGTGCTCTACTTTTCTAGGAATCTTCATGATTTTCTTCTACATTATTTATTGGTGATACAGAACAGTTTCTCTGATAACTGCATAGGAACACACACGGTCACCAGATCTGTGAGACCACTCAAAATTGATCACAGGCATGCAATACAAGTCTGAGGCTGGCTGTGATTCAGGAAGTCCAACTCCATCTACACATTAATTTTTTTTTCTGAGATATCTTTTGCCATCAGAGGTAGTATTTTCCCAGACCTGAAGGTGGAACTCTTGTTCCTTTGATGATCTTTACATGAGTGAGATAGCATTTTGTATTGTCATTTTTTCCTTGAGGAAATTTGGACTTCTCTGAAGTCACTGCTGGGTTGTCTGGGAGATCACATTAGCAATGGTACCAGAACTGTACAGTCAGGCATGAACATTGTGTTCACAATGAAATGTGCCAGGAGCTCTTCAGATGTTGCCTGCTAGAATTCATAAAAACAGTCTTTCTATTTGGGAACATCTGTGGGATCCTATCCCTTCTTTTTCTGCTACATAACTAGACTTCTTGGTCTTCTTCTGGAGTCATAAAGTTTAAGGATAGAAAGGATTGAGTATGATCTTGTGGTCATACCACCTCCACATCAGACCACACAGAACCTCTACCAACGTATTCCACATGTATGCTTGAGTTACAGTACATCTTTGAAAAAAATATCTATTTTTTACTGACAATTTTGTATTGTTTCAAAACAGATTCATAGAAAAATTTAATCCTACAGCCAATTAAGATACGCAGAGAATTTTTTCATATTCTGAAAGCCAGAAACTGCTTCTGCTTCTCAAACATCTCTAACCCAGACAGGTACTAGTATGCTTATGATAAAGGTACCTCTTCACCTATATTGGATCATGCTTTTAAAATATCTCATATTAATGCACATTTTCCACACCTTTCATAATTTTATTCTGGACTCTTTTCAATACTTAACATCTCTTTAAGTGTAAATGCCCAAATGGAATACATTATTTTAATAATGGTTTCATCAGTGCTACAAACAGAGGTAATATCCATTCCAGTTGTATTTGATGTTCCTCTGGTTTTGCTTCAGAGTATGTTTGCAAAAGCTTTCCTCTGGGACCTCACATTCAGCTGCTTATGTACCACAGCGTCCAGGTCCTCTTTAGCATTGTCTCATGCCATTTGCTCTCCCTCAGATTCCAAGTGCAGCTTTGAGGTTTTATCTTGAATGTATAACCTCCAATTTTACTGTCTTCAGAGGAGTATTTTTACAAATGAAAAGATCTCATAAAGCATTTGAAAGGAGTTTATCTAAGTGACCTGCCCTTATCTTTATTTACAACAGCAAAGTAGTAATTTGGTATTTTTGTCTAGGTCATTTCTAATAGAACCAGGCCAAGAATAGCACCACCCAAAAAGACAACCTTATGACAATCTTCACTTACAATTACTTCTCTTCAGAACTGTCAGATGAATCACTCACTATGAACTATGCAGAATTTGTACTCCATGTTGTGTTTATGAGAATAGCATTGTTATAATTCAGATGGAAGCTATTACATCAACATGATTACCTTTATCAACCAAACTTAACTTCAAATGCGTTTAATCAAATCTTTTTCATACAAGTGTGTTGACTGGCATTTAATTATTGGCATTTAATGACTGTATCCCAGGTCAGCACTTCCATGCTGCTGCCCCATATCCGTGCCAAACTGGTGATGCTCGGCAAGCCTGTGTCATCCTTTTTACCCCTTTTTAATTCGTATGTTTAGTGTAAGCTTTTTTTTTCAGTACTCTGGCATTCCCCAGTACTCCGTTGTCATTCTGTTGTGAGCAACAGAACGAATGAAGAAGCTGGACCTTATGGATTTGGATCCTTTAGTCCCTAAATGGCCTTAATTACAATAACTACAATTTATTCTCCATTTGCCCTACGAAAATCCCATTTAGCAGTCTGGAACCATGCATATGCAACATGGACGGCTAATATATTTATACTGATTGTCTGACTGATTGCTGCTGACAAGAATGTGTAAGAGCTGACTTTTTTGCTTGCTGTTCCTTTGCTGAGGAAACAAATTTAGGTTTATTACCTCAGTGACATATCAATTTCCACAAAACTTATAGGACTGTAATGACTTTCTCCAAATTAGATTGGAACTGGCCAAAAGGGCATGGAATGACAGACAGATGGACAGATAACATAAATCTTGTTCAGAACATCAAAATCAACTTAAATTCGTCTTTGATAGTTCAGAGATCTTAAGTCTGTTCTATTAATGCTGTTGAATTCAGTTAAAAATGTTCTAATACATAATTGCTCTGCAGATATTGCCAGGGACACAGACAGTTCTCACTTCCATTCAGGGGTGGTAAGAAGACCAGAAGTGACAGCCGGCTGCCCTTGGAGGTTTGGCTTACCTGTCCCACGGCTGCCGGGGCTGCCAGCCAGAGCCGGCGGGGTTGGGGTAGGATCCAACGACCAGTGGCAGACACAAACAGGTGACATTTATTTTCAAAGTACACGTCAGAAATACTTGTTAGACACTTCATTTTCAGAATGCTGTTAGGAACAATGAAGGTTAGTGAGGGGAGAGAGGAGCCTCGCTGGCACAGCCTGGTCGGCATCTGTCCCCTACATACCGATGCTCGGTATCCCCAGGGTCCCACCTGGCCATTTGGCATTGCCTAAATTACCTGTCAAGGCAAGTAAAAATGGTAGTGGGGAATTTAAGAAAAGTTGTTAAAATGATGGCGGGAACCTTTGTCTCTCTTTCAGAAGAAGAACTTTAACTTTTCTCTC
>NW_010301881.1:0-3142 GCF_000700745.2 Antrostomus carolinensis
ATGGAGAATGAGAAGGTGATTGGTGGCAACCTACATGGTTTCACCAAGGGCAAATCATGCTTGGCCAATTTGGTGGCCTTTTAAGACGGGGTTACAACATTGGTGGATAAGGCTAAAGCAACTGATGTCATCTACCTGGACTTGTGCAAGGCGTCTGACACTGTCCTGCATGACAACCTTGTCTCTACCTTAGAAACATGTGGTTTTGATGGATGGACCACTCAGTGGATAAGGAACTGGCTGGACGGTCACACTCAGAGAGTTGTGGTCAACAGCTTGATGTCTGAGTGGAGATCGGTGATGAGTGGTGTCCCTCAAGGGTCAGTATTGGGGCTGATATTGTTCAACATCTTTGTTGGAGACATGGACAGTGGGATTGAGTGCACCCTCAGCAAGTTTGCCGACCACACCAAGCTGAGTGGTGTGGCTGACATGCTGAAGGGACAGGATGCCACCCAGAGGGACCTTGACAGACTTGAGAGGTGGGCCTGTGCTAACCTCATCAAGTTCAACAAGGCCAAATACAAGGTCCTGCACCTGGGTTGGGGCAACCCCAGGCCCAAATACAGGCTGGGTGATGAATGGCTTGAGACCAGCTCCGAAGAGAAGGACTTGGGTGTGAGACTTGGTGAATGAGAAGCTCAACATGAGCAGGCAACGTGCGCTTGCAGCCCAGAAGGCCAATAACTGTACCCTGGGCTGCATCAAGAGAAGCGTGTCCAGCAGGTCAAGGGAGGTGATTCCGCCCCTCCACTCTGTTCTGGTAAGGCCCTACCTGGAGTACTGCGTCCAGTTCTGGAGCCCCCAACACAAGGAAGAGATAGACCAGTTAGAACAAGTCCAGAGGAGGACACTATGATGATTCGAGGGCTGGAGCACCTCTCCTGTGAGGACAGGCTGAGAGAGTTGGGGCTGTTCAGCCTGGAAAAGAGAAGACTCTGGGGAGATCTAATAGCGGCCTCCCAGTACCTGAAGGGGGCCTACAAGAAAGCTGGAGAGTGATTTTTTTTTACAAAGGCAGGTAGTGGTAGAACAAGGGGAAATGGGTTTAAGCTGAAAGAGGGCAAGTTTAGATTGGATATTAAGAAGAAGTTCTTCACTGTGAGGATGTTCAGACACTGGAACAGGTTGCCCAAGGAAGTTGCGAATGCCCCCTCCCTGGAAGTGTTCAAGACCAGGTTGGATGAGGTTTTGAGCAACCTGGTCTAGTGGAAGGTGTCCCTGCTGATGGCAGGGGGGTTGGAACTAGATGATCTTTAAGGTCCCTTCCAACCCAAACCATTCTATGATTCTATGATTCTATGTCTACCCAAACTCAATGTTTCTTTAGCTTAGGACACTGATAAAACAACAGAAAATCTGCTGTCATTCCCATCAATTTTCTTGTGTGTAACTATTGTTATTTTTACTGATTTGTACAATACATTTGTGTTAGTAGTTTTCATTTGTGGAAGAGATCAGAAATCTATGTGATTTAATTTGCTTTTGTAGTTATATTTATTTTACAAGCCTGACCATAGAAAGAATGCATGGAGTAGGAGGCATTATATAGGAAAATAAAATATGAGGGAAAGCAAACAAATTTGCTCAGTTACAATTTTTAGTTATATTTCTTATCTTGGATACACAAGCAAGTAATAGCATTATATATGTCATGCAGAATTAAATGGTGGAACATTAATTTTTAATAACATATATCTATATGAGCACATATACAAAACTGTATAGAAATTCTTGCTGGTGTGTAGACAAAAAAGATTGTATAATACATTTTTTATGTATATTATATACTTAATTATTGTGATTGATTTAGGGACCATGTTAGACAATAAAATAGGAAATCTGTTTATGATGTGGATTAAAAAGTCTTTCTCCTCTTCATTAAAGCTCAAGGTTTATCATTGCTGCATATTTCCCACTGTTGACTGATAGACATGCACAAGGAACAGCCTGTTTCATGTCTTTTGTCTTTCTAGCCACATTGAAAATATCTTGTCAAAACTCACAATAGTTCTGCTATCAAATTCACAACGCATATGCAGATCCCATGCCTGCTTTTACTTTTGCAGTACTTTTACTTTGCAGTACTTTTGAAGTAACATTATTTTACAATCAAGGATAGAAGCATTAAAAATTCTAAAAAGCAAGCAAAAAAGGGCAACTAAAAATCTGAAAACTTCTGCATTTGTTTCTTGAGTTGGTCTACTATGATAAAAGGATAATAAAACTATAATGCACTGTAAAACCTACAATATTGTTTTTGAAGGTCAAAAGGTCTACTTCTACTCTGTGTTTATTACTCGTTAAAGATCTAGTAGTAACATATCTGAATATAGGATTAAAGTCACTAATTTTAATAATTAAAAAATTAGATTTTTATAACCAATGATTTTACTGCTAACATATTAATAGTAAAAAATCTAATACTGTGTTACTGGTTTATTCACTCTGAAGGTTGAAGATTAGATTTAGTTTAATTTTGCTTGTATTTATGACTAAATAAAATTAAAGCGCAATTGAACTAATGGCTTTTTAAGTTTCTTCTGATTATTGCAATTGTGGAAGACCTTTAAATTTTCTGAAGCAGATTCTATTATTTGGAAATAATGAACCATGGAAAACATGGGGTTTAATTACTTCAGAAAAAGAAGAATGGTGGAGCCCAACAATATGAGAAGGAAATTGAATGAACTTAACAGATGTAAGTGTATATGGGAAAGAAAGTGCCCTGGGTTTTTTGCGAGGATAGAGTTAATTTTCTTCTTGGCAGCTAGAAATCACTGTGTTCTGGTTTCAGTGTTGGATTTGTTATGAGAAGAATCATAGAATGCATTGGGTTGGAAGGGACCTTCAAGGGTGTCCTGGTTTTTAGCTGAAACAGAGCTGGGTTTCTTTTTCAATAGCTAGAATTGTGCTGAGTTTTGCTTTCAGTCTGGGATTTGCTATGAGAGAGACACTGATAACATACCAATGTTTACATTTTTGTCACTGGAAGTGAGGACTTTGTGTTCTGTTAGTCCACAAGCACAAGATTTAAGGGGAAGTGAAGAATATTTACATTAATAAACTTAATTGACAGTTAGAAATGCCAACGGGATATTCCATATCATTTCACGTCATGTCCAGTATATTAGTGAGGGTC
>NW_010301882.1:0-18840 GCF_000700745.2 Antrostomus carolinensis
CCACGGCTTGGGCAGGGGCACTCTGTGCTGGTTTGTAATTACCCTTCTGAGAAGGGAGAAGAGATACGATATGGATCCAAGGACTCTGAAGGACATCAATAATTTCCTCAGAAGGTATAATAATTTCAGGGCTATTTCTTAACAACAGAGCAGTAGTTTTGTACAGCATTATGAGCAGAATAATACCCTAGATCCCACAGTAGCATCATGACGTTTCATATTTGTCTCATCTCTTATGGATATAGGACTCACCACTAGAACTCCAAAATGATTTCTTTCTTACATTTAGGCCTTGTCTGGTTATTGTTAGATCAATGCAAATGAAGTAAATATAGAGTCGAGAACTGGTTGTGGAGAATATGATAGAACTACGTATCTTGAAGATCTTCTTGTGTAATTTCAGCTACACTTTTGAAAATGAGAAAATAAGCGTCGGCCTCTTCATGACTGGTATTGCATGAAGCTTGTGTGGCATCTGGGATCTTCTGCAAAATCAAGAATCATCAAGATCAAACATGTAGCTTCTTTCTTGAAACTACTAACAAAAGTTTTCACAAACACTAAGACCCGCTCTCCACTGAGCCTGATGAATAATGTTTATTTAATTACCTGAAGAAAAAAACTTTCATTTCTACATCTATATATGGTGTGTGGCCACATTTTCTTTAATATTCTGAGTTAAGACTTTTTTGCTACAAGACTCAATATATTTAACAGTTTCAAGCATTCCCTGTAAACATAACAAGAAAAAAACATCCTAATGGATTAGAAAAGTCTTCAGCTCAGGGGACTGAATAATTTCACTTTGGTTTTCCTTGATTTCCAACCACACACAGATCATAGTATATCATATCAGTAAGATATGATAACAGACTTAAAGTATCCATTAAACATCAGATTAACAGATAAATGGACAGATTGCATAGGAGGTTTTAAAGCGGGATTGTGGATAAATAAGATTGTTTCAATAAAACAACAGTCTTCCATTAAAGCAAAAATTTTAAAAAAGTTATTTAATCTATATTCTCATTTTTATATGATACCCTTGTACACAACTAATTGCCTTTTTATTGGTTATTAAAAAATTAATCTTAAATCTGAGGATATATTCTTTAATACTGCCTTTAATTGAAGACAGTTATTTTATTGAAACAGTTTAGTTTATCCTCTCATAAGAGTTCACGGAGTCTGCATAAAGTACATTATACAAATCAACCAATACAAACTTAGCAGGGTAAAACTGAGATTATGACATATCTGTCATAGAGATATGAATAGCAGATAAACCCTGAACAAAAGAATTAACTTAAAAAAACAATGTTGAAAAAAAAACAAACTAGAGGCATAAGAAGCGTTAACAACAAATTAGCAACAGATGGAACTGAGAACTGGATTTTCTGCATAAGTGCACCAACAGCTCCAGCTCATATTTCTTTTCATTTTTAGACCTAAAATGTATTTGGGGTTTGGTTTGTTTTGGAAGGGTCGTAGGTAGGGCTGTTCTAAAGGTTATATATAAAAAAAAAAAAAAGTATAAGAAAGGCTGATAATCAAGTCTTGTGGAAGAGTTTTTTTAAGAGGTAGTTCCAAGAACTCAGCACCAAGACTTGAATACAGTGGAGAAGGATTCTCCAAGAGTGATGCAGGAGGAGTGGAATGACAGAGGATGCTTATGGATACAGAGTAACATATAGTATTTTGAGTATTCTTTGCTCTCAACCAGCAGGTTCATAAACATAATAGATAAAGCTCTAAAGCAGATGGACTACTTGTCAAATAATCTAGGAAAGAATTGGTAAAGATGCATATGTATGCATTCTGGATGAATTCAGCTTTTACAGCGCTGTTGCCCCTAATAGCTAAGACCAAAAGTAGTGAAAGTGAGGTACTGTTCACTTTGTAAGGATGTTCACCATCTCATGGAACTTTTCTGAGGGAATTTCCTTGAGCAAAATCTCATCTGTGCATGAATCTAAGATCTGAGATTCCACTTTCTCCCTTCAAAACATGTAAGACTTCACTGGTCTCACAGTAAATCAAGGTTTATATTCTGAGATCATAGATTTTTATTTTATTGCCTCTCTATTCAATGCGTTGAACAGGATTAATTCTGTATGACAGTTAAGTAACTAATTTTTTGGTCACAGACATGGTTATCTTTTCATTCTTATTTCAGCTGAACACCACTTGAGATACAGCTGAAGATGCAACTGTCTGTCTATTTCCCTCCAGAAGCAGACTTTTGCTACCTCCTCAACAATGCTGTTTTCAACCTGACAGATGATAAATTGTGAATTTCTAGTTTTTCAAATCTTATTTCTAAATCAATGATCTTTCTAATATAAGAAGTCCCTGTTATGTTCCATCTTAAATGTGTCCCTGATAATACATACAATTATAGAACATTCTTCTTGCCTGCAATATAATGTCTGAGAAAATGTCTATAATCTTTTCTTATTTTTATTTTTTAATGCACGTTTGAAATACAGCTTTTTGTTCTATTGATAAAGTTATGTTTTAAAATTCTTACCATGCTACAGCATTTGAAATAACAACTGAGAATAAATTCTACACATGCCTGCTGATACTACTTTGCAGTTAGCGTATTTCATGGTTGGCTTTGCTCATCCACTCCTAGAAGGTAGTCTAACAAAGCAGGTAAAAAATATTTTATAATACTTACTGTAAACCAGACCAGTTATTCTACATTTACAGTTTATGTCTTCTGACAAAATTTTACCCTTGTGTGAAATACTATTTTCTACAGTACTGCTCTTACCTTAAGATCTCAAAATATTTTTCATATATTTCTGACTTGTATTTTCATGGTGGCTTGCTAATCTATGATAGCTAGACAAATAGCTTAGAGCAGCACAAGAAGTTCATTGAAAGACCTGGATCCAGGCAGAGGAAAATTCCCTCTGATGCATCTACTGAAAAAGATGGACAAACATATCTTCCAGATGACCTTCGTGCATGGTGTTTTGTGTAAGGTGTCTTGGAAAGTATCTATAGCACACAGCACTGAAGTGCACATAGAGGAGTTTCATCCTAAAGGGCTAATAACATGAGGTTCTAAATCACACAAGGAGCCTATTCAGCATCAAAGCATCTCAGAATTAAAATTATAGTATTCACATCCTTCCTACTCCCATTTTGTTCTGTGTGATTCTGTCTTCAGTCTCACCGTTGTGTTGCAAGCTTTGGGCTTCATCTCCAACAATCTCACTTTTTTGGATCTCACTGTAGTCACACTTTGATAGTTAAAGCAATTCAGTGGCTGACTTAATTTCAGATTCATTTTCATCACCCTTTCCTTTTCTCTCCTCTTTCTTTTAACCCAATTTTTTTAATGTGCTCTTCATGTTTTGCTCTAATGGGTCCATCATGATACCAACTTAAATTCCTCTCAGAACACTGCACACAAAGGCAAACTAATCCTTTCTGTACGAATCCAAGCCATGGCTATATTCACAGCAAGACGTTCAATGAAAGGAAAACATTTTGAATGGTGTTTTAGAGTGAATAGCAGTTTCTCTCACTGTGGGATTGCATGTTTGATCTCCTAACTTCTCAGTATTCATCTAGTCCCTTTAAAGTATTATCAATTATTCTTACCATCCTCCAAAACATTCTGCAGTGCTTTATATTAAAGAAGGTGCAGCATTTTGCCATCTTGCAAAATCAGGTGTGTTTTACCTTCCTGAGCACACTGTTAGTGCCAAACACAGGTAAAGAGAAGGCATGTGGTTTTTATCAAACTAGTCACTTAAAGTAAAAAAAACAAAACAAAATGAAAAACCAACAAAAAACCAGGTAGAAGAGGAAGGAACAGAAGTCTGCTATAATTCTCTTCATAGATGTATAAATTATGACAGGATAGCTATTTTCAGTTAGCTTTCTGTTTCACTGTGAAGAGAAAGCCTGAGAAAATCAAGGTGACAGCTTTCTGCAAAGGAGTGATTCCAAAGGATATCAAGCATCAGCACAACTGGATGCATCTCTGATCTGCCTATGCATTAATGCAATGACATGAAGAACAAACAGGAGGAGTTGTAGATGTGTGTGCAGTTGCAGAGTTATGGTCTCACTGGGTTCACAGGGACACAGTGGGCTATCTCACATGTCTGCTGTGCTGCAATGGATGAATACAGGCTCTTTGGAAGGACAGAGAAGGAAAGTAAGGAGGGGACATTACCCTTTTTCTGAGAGAGCATCAGGAATACATGGAGCTCTGCCTGATGGGCTGATGAGACAGTTGGGTACTTATGAGTCAGGATTAGCAGACATGGGTGATGTTTTAGTAGGTGTTTGATAAAAGAAGAAGAAGAAGAAGAAAAAGAAGAAGAAGGAAGCCTTCTTTACACAACTGGAAGAAGTCTCACATTGGTAGTCTGGTCTTTAAGGGACTGTAAGTCCTTAAGGACTTAAATTACCAGTATACCTACTGTAGTGGTGGGCCACAAGCAATTTAAGATGTTTATGGTTTGTGTTGATGCAGCTTTCTGGCACAAGTGATCAAGGAGTCAATGAATCAAAGTGCTTTAGTGAATCTTATTAATAAGGAAGACTAGTCTGGGATTTGAGGCTTATTGGCAGTTTTTTCTGGAGTGACCATGAGATGGTAGAGGTCACGTGCTTGAGAGTAGGAAAGAGGGAAAAAAGTGGGATCAGACTCCTGGACTTCAGGAGAGCAGGAGTAGGCCTGCTGAGGGACCTGCTCGGAAGAAGGAGCAAATAAACCTGGAAATTTTTTCCAAGCATGAAAAGTACAAGAAGGTGATTGAAAGTAGTCAGCATGGATTTATGAAGTAGAAATCATGTCTGGCCAAAATGACAGCCTTCTACAATGAGATGACTGTCTCCGTGAATGAGGTGAGTGTTGTACATGTTTTTTTTATCTTGGCTTTAGTAAGGCTTTTGGCGCTGTTGCCCACAAACTGATGAAGTACAGACTAGACAGATGAACACTGAAAAGTGGCTGAACTGCTGAACTGAAGAGATTGTGCTTAGCAACACAAACTTCATCTGGGGGCTTGACACTGGGTCTATTACTGTTTAATGCCTTTGTTAATGACCTGTGGGGCAGCGGGCATTCTTAGCATGTTCATAGATGAGAGAAAACTCAGAGGAGTGGCTGATACAACAGAAGGACCTTGACAGGCTTGAGAAATGGACAGAGGAACTTCTTGAAGCTCAACAAAAGTGAGTTCTGCCCCTACGGAGGAATAATCCCATGCACAAGTTAAAGGCTGGAGGCTGACCAGCTGGGAAGCAGCTCTGAAGAGAAGGACCTGGTGATGCTGCTAGGCACCAAGTCAAACACCTTTTTTAAAAATACAGTTGCTTCCATTCTCATGTTTATACAGGGTAAATAATTAACAAATAAGCTACATGCCAATAGAAATGCTGAGGCATCAACATCCATACTACTCCAGAGTCCTCCCCGAAAAAAAATATAGTCTGTTTCAATTCATCAATAATTCTGTCTTCTACTAAGGGAGAACAGGAATTTAAGAAATAGCTGGGACTAGTACAACCAGTGACAGTAAGATTTGCGTATGTCAGAATTTCCTAGCTTGAGAAGAAAAGAAAAAAAAATATTTGAAAGGTTTAAAACTGGAAAGACTAAGTCTAATATCATTACAAATGTAAAACTAAAATTTTAAATAGAGATTAAATGATACAGACCTTTTCCAGTTCTGCCAGTAACGTTATCCATGCCTAGATGTGTACGCTGGCTTTATCCATTAAATCATACTTTGTGCTGCCATTCAGCGAGACCTGGACAGGCTGGAGAGTTGGGCAGGGAAAAATTTAATGAAATATAATAAGGGCAAGTGTAGGGTGTTGCATCTGGGCAGGAACAACCCCAGGCTCCAGTATAGGTTGGGGAATGGTCTACTAGAAAGCAGTGTAGGGCAAAGGGATCTGGGAGTCCTGGTGGGCAGCAGGATGACCATGAGCCAGCACTGTGCCCTCGTGGCCAGGAAGACCAATGGCAACCTGGGGTGCATTAGAAAGGTTGTAGTTAGTAGATCAAGAGAGGTTCTCTTCCCCCTCTACTCTGCCCTGGTGAGGCCGCATCTGGAATATTGTGTCCAGTTCTGGGCCCCACAGTTCAGGAAGGACAGGGAACTGCTTGAGAGAGTCCAGCACAGAGCCACCAAGATGATGAAGGGAGTGGAGCATCTCCCTGCTGAGGAAAGGCTGAGGGAGCTGGGGCTCTATAGCTTGGAGAAGAGGAGACTGAGGGGTGACCTCATTAATGTTTACAAATACGTTAAGGGCAAATGTCATGAGGATGGAGCCAGGCTCTTCTCAGTGATGCCCAATGGTAGGACAAGGGGCAATGGGTGTGAGCTGGAACACAGGAGGTTCTGCTTACACTTGAGGAGAAACTTCTTTAGAGTGAGGGTGACAGAGCACTGGAACAGGCTGCCAAGGGAGGGTGTGGAGTCTCCTTCTCTGGAGACATTCAAGACCTGCCTGGACACCTTCCTACGTAATCTCATTTAGGTGTTACTGCTCCAGCAGGGGGATTGGACTGGATGATCTTTCGAGGTCCCTTCTGATCCCCAACATTCTGTGATTCTGTGATCTTAGTAGACTTCGTTGGTTAGAAGACATGTCCATTCACATATCATCAGAAGTACACAAGTTGGCAGTAGGCAGCTATGGGGGTACAGAACTATAATGACTTTCCAATTTTCATCATCTCATCAGTCTCCAGGAATTCAAATACCTTTTCTAAAAAAAAAACCCACAAAAAATAATAAGAAGAAAAATTTAAAACCTAATAAAACAAAACAAAACAAACAAATAAAACCAAACTGTGGAACCATGCTAGCCTTTACCACAATGCAGATAATTTTAAGTTGCTAATATTATCTGTTTTTTTTTTTCATTTACCAATATGGAGATTTAGCTGTATCCAACTGGTATGTTGATTACAGCCCTGTTCTTCAAAGGCTCAAGTGATTTAGAAAACTGGTTGATTTTCAGCTTCATTTTAGAGACACTAAGATTTTTGGATTTTAAGAGACATACATATGAAAAACTTTTACTGAAATTCTTCTGAAAATGCAGCCTAATTCTTCAGAAAAGTATACAAAGTATTTTGCAGTTTCAGAAACATAAATATCTCTACAGACCTTTTAAAAAATTTGTTTGAAAATTACATGTGTGTTTTTACTATGTAACTATGGCAAATCAATTATGTATTTGGTGGTTATGATGATAGCTCTAGCCATGAGAGAGCAATATTATTTAAATAAAATAATGAATTTACATATAATGCAAACAAGGTATGTCTTGTTTATAGCAGTCCACACTTGTTGGTCTCCTACTTTCCTCCCCCACTCCCCTGCCCAAACAGTCACTTATATGATACTGCTCAGATGAAATATGGCCTTGATAATATCAGCTCTAACTATTAAGTACTGTTGTATAGATGGGGAAAAACAAATAAGAAGAATAAATATGTTTTCTTTTCAGAAGCACCGATAACTCTTGCGGGGAAAATGCAACTGACAGCTGTGCTCAGTGAGACCTAGGCTACGTATGCCCTGCTCCAACTGTTTAGATTACTCTGATATATGTGAGAAAGAGACAAAAAACCCCACAGATAGAACTACTAACAACTTGATATTCTAAGGAAACAATTGGTCTAGAAGGCCATAAAGCAATAGTAACCCAGGTAGCAAATGCTAAATGAGTTTTGAAAGGGGGAGAGTCAGAGAGGCCATGTGACTGTAAAGGCTGCTGGCAGTTTATTCTGACAATCTAATTTTAAAAAGTAATTAATAGTTTAGATATTAACTCCTTCAGAGGGAACTCCATACACTCCATGTCAAATGCTGCCCTCAAGAGGGAACCATAGCTTAAGGGCTGAGCAGCAGCCAGGGCTCAGATATGTTGAGTGGAATGATTTTCTGGGGTCCACGGTGCATATCTAAACTGGACTGGAGGAGTAGAGACCTTGATTTGTGTGAATGTGAAGAGTGTGATTTTGAAAGACTATAAAACTTAAAATATAAGCTATTATCCATCTGCTATTCCTACCTTGTTTAGTTAACACATTTCAGACATGTCTCTGAGGAATGCAGTTTTTTCTTACAGCTACCTCACCCCAGATTCCTTTGTGATAGTTTGAATTTGAAAAAAAAAAAAAAATAGATCTAGTATAAAATCTACATTCCATACGAAGCAAAGGAAAATTGATATATGAAAGGCTTACTTTTAGATGTTTAAAAACAAGGTGCTCCTATTGTGTCACTTGAGTCCCATACTATCTCCAAAATACAGAAGAAATGAAAATATTATTATATTTATGATAAGAACTCATCTATTTTTTAATTCTTCATCCTTAACAATGTTCTTACTTCCCAGACTAACTAATAAGTAGTGCAAGAGTGATTAAGCAATGGAAATTAATGATACTACTGTTATATTCCCCAAAATAGAGTTTCAGAGACTTCAAATGAGAAGTCATCTATGGCTTTCGTCATGTACTTGTAAAGATCTGTTTATTCATTAATGAAGCTTCATAAATTATAATGCAACAATAATGTGTCATATACCTTACTAGCTCAGCTCCAAACCTGGAATAGTGCAGCTTAAATGGTCTAACAGCAAGGTGCTATCAAAAGGAAAGGAAAAGAGTTATGGTGTGATGTCATGGTAATATATGGTTATTATCGTTTTTGTTTTCAGTGATTTCAAAGAAGAGGTGATATGTGTAAATGCAAACAAGGAGATGGTCAGACAAAGCACAAACTCTGAGAACAGGATTGAGAGAATGTAGTTGCACACATTCCGCAGTGGAGATCTAGCACTCTATTTTAGCACAAAATAACTAGGAAAATTTAGATGGAGATTTCTTTGCGGTGCCTTTTTGTTCTTCTTCCTGGTGGTTGCTACTTGAACTGAAAGGAAAATTGTGTATAAATTGTGTGTATATGTAAAAAATTGTGTGTATATATTTCTGTAAAGTGGATGCAAGACTACCCTTTGAGTTCTGTGAATTGGAAAAGTTTCCTTGTGGCAAATACTGGAACATTAAAGGCATGACATGCTTATTTTGAAGAAGGTGTTACAGATATAAAATGAGGTCTTTTTCCTGCATCTACAAGCCAGCCACTGCCCTGTGACCTGACTTCTGCTAAATCTGTCTTCTCCAGACCTTTACTAGGTCATGTTCCTGAGTGGACATTTTGATAGCTATGTTTCAGATTGCTTATTTTTATTTTACCTATGCCTTCAAGTCCCTTTCTCATATATGGTTACATGGGGTTTTTTGGTACATTAGTAAGAAAATCCAATATAATACAGATATTCAAGCATTCATGCCCACCTATTAAAACGTTCTCACTAAAGAAATTAGCACAATAAATTATGGATTGATGCACACAGATAAGGACTTATCTAGGGAAAAGTAAGAACCATCTGACAGCAGTTATAGTGTGCTTCAGTTTTCTCAGTTTCTTTCAAAATCAAGGCTTTTAAAAAGTATGCATCTTCAAAGTTATATAAACTTTAACTTATTAACTAATTGAGAGAAGCAGATCCTCCTAGTTGGTTGCAAAGGCTTCTCCAGGAGTGAAAGACCATTCCCTGTTTAGAAAATTTTTCAAAACTGACTACTATCTATATGACTTTCTTTTCCTTATTTGAACATTTCTGTTAGAATAAACTACCAGGAGAATTCTTTTTTGTTCCTAAGAACAAAAATCCTTTGACTAGTTTCCACTTTCACTTTTGAGAATAGTTTTCTTCAAGGCTTTGAGGTGGAATGTCTTTGGAAAATGAATTAACTCATTAAATACATCAGAAATTTAAAAATGAAAAATTATTGCAGTTTAACTTAGAAACTGTTCTTTGAATTAAATGAAATAATATGTATAGGTAAGTTTTAAGAGAATTTGCTAGTTTAAATTTGTCTTGCTTTGTGTTTAATGCCTTTAGCAGTCTCATAGGACAAAATCCATGATTATGAGCCCTTGCCCTATGTCCTTCTTAGTAATAAAATAAATTCACTATTTCACTCTTGAGATGTCTAACTTATAACCTGGAATAAATTGAACTACAGCAGAGGGAAAGAAGGAAGTGTTGTACTGCTGCCAGAATTGCTCTGTGTAATTTTGTTTAGGTTCCTGCTCCGGCAGGGGGATTGGACTAGATGATCTTTTGAGGTCCCTTCCAATCCCCAACATTCTGTGATTCTGTGAAACTTCAAGCCAGACTAATTAGCTGGTAGAAGAAGAACAGACTCAAAATCTGAGAGAGTAACTATAGATAAGGTGCCTGGAGTTCAGGCATGGACACTGCATGAACTAAGTCCACACTAGTATTCAAAAGGCCTGTGGATGTGACAGTGTTTGTGAGCATGAAGGTGTATCTGCACCCCTGGAATGTTTGGCTTTCCCAGTGGCTGGGTTGAGGGACAGGGAGCTGCAGTGGCATCCCATCTGCCAGACTGGGATGGGATGGGATGGGATGGGATAGGAGGAGAACCATCTAAGGATTGGGATGGGACCCCTCTATAGGGTCTAAGAGTGTACCCAAGATGATCCTAGTATGCCAAGAAAGAGAAATCCCCTGCCTCCTGAAGTCCAGTGAATTTGGCTTCCCTTCATACAGATGACACCATACTGGTGGTATGTAGTCAATAAGCTTGTGAGCAGGAAGCTCTAGAAAGAGTGAAGGAATGGGCCAACTGGAAACTCATAAAATTCAATTGAGAGAAATGCACAACCCTGGGCTTGAGCCACAGTGACTTCCTGCTAGATACTGACTGACCAAGGAGCAGCTCTGCTGAAAAGTGCCTGAGGGTCCTGGGGAAGAGCAGGCTGAACATGAGACAGTGGTGCTAACATTATGGAACATATCAACAGAACAGCCAGCAGATCAAAGGAAGTGTTTCTTCCCTTTTACTTTGTATTTCTTGGACTGCAGCTGGAATTCTACACCCAATTCCACGCACCACCCCTGCCAAGAAAAAAAATAAAATATTGGAAGTCCAATGGAGGGTCACCAAGATGCTAGTTTGTACACATAAAGTATCAGGAAGGACTGATGAAACAGGGACTGTTCAGCCTGGAGAAAATAAGGTTTTGAGGAGACATAACAGTAACCTTCTAGTACTCTCTTTTTCATTCGTACTCCTTCCAGAGAAGGCTTTGCACCACTGTAACCCCTGCCCTGATGCTCCAGACTGAAACCATATATTTCAGAACCTACAGGAACATAACAGCAGGAAAAAAGATAGGAAGCATTTGCATAAAAATTTAACTTTATTATTATTATTATTGGGATTGTTTCTGCACATTAATTGTTTTTTTCTTTCTTTTTCTGCAACTGACTAATAATAATTATTTAATTAGACTTCTAAGATTCCAGTTATACTAACAGAAATTCTTCGTATCATATTAAAATTGTATTTTCTTTTCTTCCTTAAATGTGTTTTCAAGCATAACTTTACTAGTAAATGGGGACGTACTGTCATGAGCAGGAAATAGCTTTGGGATGGGAAGTGAATAGATCTTTCACAGACATGTAAATTATTTTTTAAAATTTATTCCTTATGGAATTTATATCTTATTTTTTAACAACACTCACCAGACAAAATAAATTAATAATTAAATTTAATGCAAAGAATAACATGCAACTTTAAAGATGGCCTTGGAATAGTTATACCTAAATAGTTACTAAATGAACAGAACCACAAACACAAGATTACAAAGAAAGAGGAAAATCATTAAATCCAAAACGTCCTTAACACTTCCACTGGTCAAGGGTGATAGCCATCACTGTTTCAGCTGACAAAAATTACACAAAATTTGCTAAGAGTTAAAGAATATAATTTCTGTCTTCCAAAAATTAACTTCTGATTGGATGCAAATAGTGATAGCTATACAGAGAGAGGAGTGAACAAAAAAAAAGAGATAAGTAAGAGAAACATGCCTTTGAGCAGCAAGGGGAGGGAGGAAGGAAGGAAAAGTGTTTGGTGTCCTTGTTTCTCACTACCTGAATCTGTTTTATTTCTCAATAAACTAAGTTAATTTTCCCCAAATTGAGTGTGGTTTTCCCACACTAACTGGTAAGCAATCTTGAACAAGATTTCTCAGCTTATTTTCTTCCCTGTCCCACAGAGAATGGAGAGGGAGAGAACAACTGAGTGTGCATTTGGCTGTTAGCCAGGGCTAAACCACCAAAAAAGAAGAGGAATAACTATGAGCCTAGAATCTGAAGAATAAATAAATAAATCTGATTTTTTTTGGAAGAAGTATTAAAAATAAAACTGGAAAAAAACCAAAACCAAACCAAAACAACAAAACCAAGGCAAGCTAATATCATATTGAGTCGATTGAGTCATAGGATACCTCTGACTAGAAGGAACTGCAGAAAGTCTCTGGTTCAGCTTCCTGCTCAGAGCAGATTCTACTCTGTGGTCAAACCAGGTTAATCAGGGCTGTATGCACTTGTGTCTCAAAAATGTTCAAAGATGGATACTGCATAACCTCTCTTGGCACCCTTCTCCAATGCTTCATTATAATTTTTACCTCTTCTCTTCTGCTGGAATCTCCACTGTCATTCAAGGTGAAGTGTGCAGGGATATGTTCCTGCAAAAATTTGCAAAATACTTAAGATATGAATAATTACTACTGTATTCTCTGAAAAATGTGGCTTGTGAAGCACAATGGCTGCATAAGCTTCTGTGCAGGACTGGGATCTAAATGAAGGTGTTATAATAAATTTTAATTGAAATTCCATTCTGATAGAGGATTAATAAAATGCTAAAAGCAAAGGAAAAGACAGATATATAAGTGCACAATTTATGGAAATATAAGAACATGTAGGTTTTCTGAAAATATAATATTGAAACACCATATGATATTTTAAGATATACTGACCTCTATTCCAGAATTTAAAATTAACCTTAATTGCAGAAGTACAGTATAGAAGTTATATAAATATTAGCCACCTTTATAGAATGCTAAAGTTGCAAATAATGACTTAAAGAATCATAATAGCCCTGAAACAGGTTACTACTCTTCATACTTTCCTTGAACTATTTAAAACAGAAAGGGAATAATCACTTCAGCTGTGAAAACTGTGTGGAGAAGAGCCCAGAGGAACCCACCAGAACTGTGGATACCTTTATAAATATATAATATCATTCATTTCCTCAATATTATGTTCCGAAGAAGACAAAGAAATAAATGCCACAGTGTTTTGCTATGTGCTGAGCAGGACTGAACTGCTGTGTCTTTTTTACCATGTGCAATGAGTACACAGAAGTACCTGTCTTGTTCTACAGAAAAGGAAAGGCTGATAGACTCATAGTACTGAACTTAAAATTCTACTTTCATTTTTTCTTTGCTTGCTGTCACAAGGCAGAATTTTGCAGGTCATTTTGTCTTATTTAATAAATTTGTAGAATTCTCATTTTGTGCAGTTCACTAGTTCTCTCCCAAATACTGTGTACAGCTATAAGTAATTCTTGATCAGATTAGAAAAATCACTTTATTATTTCAAAATTATCTTTGCAGACACATGGAAAATGGATCACATTTGTGATCTGATTTGATAGAATACTTGCACCTAAGTCTTACACTGAGAGGGGGAAAAAATACTCAGCAGCTTTAGTCTTACACCTCCAAAGGTGAAAGGTTTCGGAAAATCCATGTATGTGCTGCTATGAATGCTGTTGAAATTGTTGACTTGTTATATTTTTCAGCAGACCTGAGTATATGATGCTTTTGTATGAAGTCTGTCTTGTATACTTTCCAGATCAGAGATAAATTTCCTGTGTTGCCCTGTACCACTTTTAAGCCTGGTTTCTTATCCCATGTTATGTGTCTGAAGAAACAGTCAGAGGTGTATGGGAAGAATCATAGTGTTTTGTCTTCAGTTTCATTTTATTTATAAATTTTACCTCACACAGTTTTTCTATTACTATTATCACCCAGAATTTTTTTAATCAACCCCAGAGAAATATAGAAAGATGACTTACATGTTCTGGTAGCATCCCCTAAGTTTAGGTGTGTTTTGATATGTGAGAATAGAAAAAGAAGGTACAGATGAGGTCATAAAACGTAATAGTAAATATAATCTCTGCGCATTACGCTTCTATAGAGGCATAGAAAAAACAGGCATTTCCCAAACTGTATAATCAAATATAAATCAAGGTACTTTTGCTTTGTGAAACAACAGAAGGTTGGGTAGGGCCTGGATAGATTATTTTCTTATTTAATTTTTAATGAATAAAATGACTGACATACTTTGGCTGGCTTCTTTTTAGAGATGTTTAATGTTAACCTGGAAAGACTTGCTGCCAATTGGTAACACCACTGAATAGCTATTAGAGAACTGCCAATTCTTCCTGCATAATTTTCCTTATACTACGAAAGGTTATTTCTCAGTCATTGAAATGATTACAGCTTCGTTGTTGCAACAATCTTCATTATCATAATCTCCTGTTAGCATTTTAATTTCAAGCTGGTACCATGCCTAGTTTAATGGTTTCACAATTATAATCCTCATAAAACTAGTTGGCAGAGATCCCCTTAGTTTTCACCTCTGGGGCAGTTATTTCTCTTTCCCAAATGTTCTCCTAGAAATCAGTTGCCCTACAAGAACTTCAAAGGTAGCTTACTTGCTGTCTCCAATGGTAACCTAGAAGCTATTATACCAAGAACAACAACAGCAGTAAAATTCACTTTGCATTTTTCCATTTTTTTGTCTGCGTTTTTTTTCCTATAGATTTGTCTAATATTTTTCTAGGAAGTACTTTTGCATTGCCTATTATTGATATAGGTGATTTACTCAGGGAAGTGGGGCAGAATCTCTTCCAAAGGCTCCTCAAGATAAGGAGCACAGATTACATTCACAAGTTGTACTGGAAAGATGGGAAATGTAAGGTTCTTTATTATATGTGATTTATGTATTCTCAACTTCTACCTTTTGTTTAAAGCTTTAACTTTACCTTTTAGATATGGTCACTTGACACTATTGCTATCATTATCATTTGCTAAATCTGAACACTGAAAAGGACAATATCTAATATTTGTATTGGGTCTGGCTAGGATGGTTTTAGCTTTTCTCATAGCAGCCCTCGTAGAGCTGTGATTTGTAGCTAGAACAGAATTGATAACACACCAACACTTCGGCTATTGCCAAGCAGTGCTTGCTCAACATCAAGGCTGTCTCTCCAAACCCCACCCTCCAAAGGTTAGTAGGTGGGCAAAATGCTTGGAAAAGGACACAAAGGACCCAAACTGACCAAAGAGATATACCATACTATATGATGTCATAGCAATAAAAGCTAGGAGAAAGCAGAAGGAGCGTTCGTTATTAGGCATTTGTCTTCCTAATCAACCACTATGCATACTGAGGCCCTACTTCTCAGGAAGTGTCTGGACTTCACCTATTGATGGGAAATAGAGAATATATGCTTTGTTTTTGTTTTTGTTTTCTTTTTTCTTTTCTTCAATGAGCAATCTTTGGTTTCTTAGATTTAATTGCCTTCTTAAATTTCATGCCATCAACCTAATTGATTCATTTGGTTTTTGCCTTATTTTCTCCCACTGTCATGCTGAGGAGTGAGAGAGCAACTTGGTGGGCAGCCAGCGGTCAGTGAAGGCCAACCTACCAAAATACTGTAGTCATAAGTTAGGAAGACCTTAAATAGCAATCCTTAAATAGCAGACCACAGCAATCCCGTGGTCTGAGAAAGTGGGGAATGGGAATACATTTGTAATTTGGCAAGCAGAAATACAGCGACCCTGAAATATCAGGTCTAGGTCTGATAAGTGACAAAACCTGTCCTTACTCTCAAAGTTTCACAGCTCTGTTCATGAACTGAGTTTCTCTTCACTTTAAGAACTTCTGCTCATTAAACTTTACACTTGACTTATAAAGTAAAAACTGGTATCGAATCTTCTCAGAAAAGATCTCAACAACAACAAAAAAGAAAAGTGCCAAGTCCCAGGCAAATGTTATTTCCTGAACTTTCTATCCATTAGAAAGAAACCTGCCACTAATAATCTCATTCCCTACCAACATAACATAGTATTTTGTTTAGTCTTTTTGCCTTCATTGACTAAAGAATGCATAAATCACGTCATTTTAGTTCTAAGGAGAAACTCACTTTAAAATGCAAAGAAATGTAAATAAATGTAAAGGCACAATCTTCGTAACGTGCACTGATTTTTCTCAATAATAGGGTGGATTGGTCATTTGAATGGGTATTTTTCTATAAATATAGAAATAACTTTTGTTGCATGCTGTCGAAACACAACTAAACCATCACACTATTTGCCGTTCTCCTGGGTACTGAGATTGGTTATGCCAACTGCGGTCAGAGTTCACAGAAATACTGAACAGTTGCCTTCTCTCACACTCTGATCTCTTATCTCTGGCCACCAACGAATGCCAGGAGCGGAGGACATGGCAGGAAGATGTGGCAGGGGAGGGTGAGGTTGGTCATGAGGAAAAGGTTCTTGAGGCAGAGGGTGGTGGAGCACTGGAACAGGCTCCCCAGGGAGGTGCTGATGGCACCAAGCCTGACAAGATTCCAGCAGCATTTGGCCAAGACCCTCAGGGACATGGGCTGAATGTTGGGCTTGTCCTGTGCAGGGACAGGAGTTGGACTCCATGGTCCTTGAGGGTCCCTTCCAACTCACAATACTCTATGATTCTATGATAATTGTAGTGAAAAGATTAAAAAGGTAACCTGCAAAACAATAAAGAATGTAACCTATAGGAAAAGAGGAAGGATAAAGAAGACAAAGTAGAACTTTTAAATTTTAAATCTCAGGGTATGAACCCAATCTCAAGACTGCAGGGGACTGAAATTCTGAACACATTACCTCAGCAATTGTGCTTTTGGTGAAAAATGTTATTAAAGATGGTACAATTTCTAAAAAATTCTGAATAGTTTAATATTTCCTTGAAGTTACTCAGTTTGTGTCTTGTAGTTATAGATTGTGTAGATTTTTAGGCACTTCAAATAAATATTATGAACTTGTTCATGTACTTACTATATAATTTTTTTCATTGCATTTATGTGTGTATTTTTTAATTAATTTGAATTAATTAATCATTTAGGAGATTTTATATAGTTTGTTTGGTTTACAATTTTTCGGGGGCATTTATTATATTTAAATGAAGTTAATCCAAAGATTAAAGACATCAGACTGGAAGTAAAAATCTCATTACTTTGAGATAAATGGGTGGACAGAACTACAAAAAAAGATTGCATAAACATCAAAAAAGTAAAAATTCTATATTTTACATTGGAATGATAGTTAAGCAATGACCTGGGATACAATAGTGTATTGGAAAATTAGAAGCAGGAATTACTGTGCACTGTGTATTTTATTCAACAGAATTCCTGCTAATAATTTTTAAACTGAAAATAAATTAGGTCAGTTACCCTTGTGGCTGTAACTCCTGGTCTTGCTCTGCATTGGCTTTCTGTCAAATTTAAAAATGATCTTATAATCCTACTTTAAATTGTAAGAGAGTGAAAGACCACAGTGTAAATTTGTGTCTCTGCACCTAAACTGAAATATCTGCAAATTGGCTTAAATAACAACATTTAGCTTAATAACATTCTTAAAAGTAAATGTGAGTTGGGTTTTAGAAGACTGTGGCTTATCATTATAAAATCTGTGGAAATGTTTTGCACAGCAGTCTTACAATTTATCATATGAAAGAAGAGAAATTTTACTCTCTAAAATATAGAGAAGGAATTTGAACAGAAAGAGTGGATAAACTCATACCTTTAAAATAAATTTTATTAGGAGGAGCTAATATTTAGGCAGAAAAAAAAAAAGAATGCCTTAAAAATATCGTGGAGGACAACGTTCAATAAAAACGTAACTTCTGCAGCAGGAAAGGAGTGCAGAATTCTGTTTTTAAGGCAATAGTAGAAATCTGGCATCATTTGCTCTGGATGTCCAGTCACTCAGGAGAAATCTATCAGCAGTAAAATTGCTCTTAAAAGTGACCTTAAATCTTTTAAAACACAAAATGAAGAGCAGTAATTTTTTTTTTTTTTAAGGTGAAGACATAACAGATTATTCAAAAAACCAATTCATTTATTCAAGTGTTAATACCTTGAAACTCCCTAAAAATGAAAATGTATATTATAAAAAGAAGATCACTTAGGCTGAGGAAATATAAAAACACCATAGCAAGTATTATGGAAGTATTAAATAATTTAGTAGTACAAATATTTACATATATTAAATAATATAATATTTTTACATTGATAGCACTGAGAAAATGCAAGTTCCTTTTGTGAGGCAAAATTTCTACAGAAGCTCTCGATAGTCTTTCCAGATCTGCCCATTGGATACTCTAGAGAAGATCTAATAACAGCTTTTGGCAGGCTACTGCAAATTACATCAACAGAGACTGCACTATATGTCCTGATCTACTGCAACATCTACCCATCCTTCCTAGTAGAATGTTTTCTCTAATGTCCTAATGGCTTTATTTCTTGATCTAGTTTAACTGATTCTGGTACTATCCAGCATGGATACAGATACATTTTGCTCCTTGACTACTCCACTATTTAATTCTTCAGGTACACTTTGCTTCTTGACTACTTCACATATTTTTTTGTAAGGCTATTCAGCCCTTACTCTTCCAATCAGTCCTCTTAAAACATATTTCTTTTAACTACAATTTCTCTCAATGCTCTCCTCAGAAATCTTTTCAAAATACTGCATTGCTGTTCAACCAATTTTTTTATTATCTCAGATTAAATTCAGCAGTTCCATATAATTTCTAAACAACTAACATCATAATACACTAATCTTTTCTTTC